>NC_011907.2:732643-835143 GCF_000006355.2 Plasmodium knowlesi strain H | reverse complement strand
AATTAATGGGAGAAGAACAGGTTCCTAAGGAAGAAGTTCTTATGGAAGGTGTTCCTTTGGAACGAGTTCCTATGGAACGTGTTCCAAGTTTAGCTTCCGGGTTTATGGTTTAGGGGGTTATGTTTCATGGTTTAGGGTTCACAGTTCAGGGTTCACAGTTTAGGGTTCACAGTTTAGGATTCACAGTTTAGGATTCACAGTTTAGGATTCACAATTTAGGGTTCACAGTTTAGGGTTTACAGTTTAGGGTTTATGGTCTCAGGTTCAGGGTTCAGGGTTCAGGGTTCAGGGTTCAGGTTCTAGGGTTGACGGTTTAGTTTTTATGGTTTTAGCGTTTAGGTTCAGGGTCTAGGGTTCACGGTTCAGGGTTTATGGTCTCAGGTTCACGGTTCAGGGTTTAGGTTCTAGGGTTGACGGTTTAGTTTTTATGGTTTTAGCATTTAGGTTTTAGAGTTCAAAGTTTAGGGTTTATTGTTTAAGATGAAGGATATTGGTTTCATACCCCTTTTTGTCCTTTTTATTTTTTTTTTCCCCCTTTTTATATTTTATTGAAAAAAAAAAAAGAAAAAAGGAAGGAAAAAAAAGGATTTTTTCTTCCATATTTATTTCTTATTTTGTTTGCAAAAATTTTTTCCTTCTTTTTTTTTTGGTGAAAGGACAACTTTCCTTTATAGAAAAAAAAAAAAAAAAAACATTCTTCTTTTTTCTTTAAGAACATTATTATTTTTTTTTTTCCACTTGCGAAAAATATTTTTTTTTCTTTTTTTTTTTTTCCGCTTGCGAAAAATATTTCTTCTTCTTTTTTTTTTTTTTTTTTTTTGCGGAAAGCAGGAGGTTAAGCGCGCGCTCATATTGCGATGTGTCCGGTCCGCGAACACCCAAAAAAAAAAAAGAGGGTGTATGATGAAATATATTACAGTTGCAAAAAGGTCACAAGATATAAAAGAAAAACAAACGCATATCGGATACAAGGAAAAATTGTGTGTACATACGTGTTGGCACAAACAACTTTATCGAAGTACACATACATTGTACACAAAAAGTTTATACAGAATAACGAGAATATGCGGAAATGGCAGGGTTCAGTGCTTTCCGGGTTAAAAGTGAAGTTAGATCCGTGTTAAGGGTAAAAGTTGGTTACGGGTTAAGGGTAAAGTAGGTTCCGGGTTAAGGATAAAAGTTGGTTCCAGGTTAAAAGTAAAGTTAGTTCCGGGTTAAGGATAAAAGTTGGTTCCGGGTTAAGAGTAAAAGTTGGTTCCGGGTTAAAAGTAAAGTTGGTTCCGGGTTAAGCGTAAGGTAGGATCCGGGTTAAGGGTAAAAGTTGGTTACGGGTTAAAGGTAAAGTTGGTTCCGGGTTAAGGGTATGGTGGGTTCCGGGTTAAGGGTAAAAGTTGGTTCCGGGTTAAGGATAAAAGTGGGTTCCGGGTTAAGCATTAAAGTGTGTTCCGGGTTAAGGATAAAAGTGTGTTCCGGGTTAAGGATAAAAGTGTGTTCCGGGTTAAGGTGGATGTAAGATCAGGGTTTAGGGTTAAGGTAAAGTTGGTTCCGGGTTAAGGATAAGATGGGTTCTGGGCTAAAGATAAAATAGGTTTCGGGGTTAAGGATAAAAGTGGGTTCCGGGTTAAGGATAAAAGTGGGTTACGGGTTAAGGATAAAAGTGGGTTCCGGGTTAAGCATAAAAGTGGGTTCAGGGTTTAGGATAAAAATGGGTTCCCGGTTAAAAATAACGTAGGTTCCGGGTTAAGAATAATGTAGGTTCCGGGTTAAGGGTAAAAGTTGGTTACGGGTTAAGGGTAAAAGTAGGTTCCGGGTTAAAGATAAGGTGGGTTCCGGGTTAAGGGTAAGGTGGGTTCCGGGTTAAGGATGACGTATGTTCCGGGTTAAGGGTAAAAGTGGGTTCCGGGTTAAAGGTAAAAATAGGTTCCGGGTTAAGGGTAAAGGTGGGTTCCGGGTTAAGGGTAAAGGTGGGTTCCGGGTTAAGCATAAAGTAGGTTCCGGGTTAAGGGTAAAGGTGGGTTCCGGGTTAAGGATAAAAGGAGGTTACGGGTTAAAAGTAAAGTGGGTTACTGCTTAAGGATAAGATGGGTTTCGGGTTAAGGGTAAAAGTGGGTTCCTGGTTAAGGGTAAAAGTAGGTTCTGGGTTAAGGGTAAAAGTTGGTTCCGGATTAAAGATAAAGTTGGTTCCGGGTTAAAAATAAGGTAGGTTCCGGGTTAAGAGTAAAAGTTGGTTCCTGGGTTAAAAATAAGGTAGGTTCCGGGTTAAGGATAAAAGTGGGTTCCGGGTTAAGGATAAAAGTGGGTTCCGGGTTAAGGATAAAAGTGGGTTCCGGGTTAAGGATAAAAGTGGGTTTAGGGTTCAGGATAAAAGTGGGTTCCGGGTTAAGGATAAAAGTGGGTTCTGGCTTAAGGTGAATGTTAGATCAGGGTTTAGGGTTATGGTGATAGCAGGATCAGGATTTATGGTTATGGTGAATGTAGGATCAGGTTTCACGGTTATGGTGAAATTATGATCAACGTTTAGGGTTAATGTTTGTAGAGTATAGGTTTAGGGTTTAAGGTTATGTACTTGCATGAATGTTCTATGGGAGAAGAATGTATAGGTGTATATAAGGATGGATATTTATGGAGAATACTGCTTTCATGTATAATGAATGTATAAAGGTGGAGAAGGTGTTTTCTTTGTGGGAAAGGGAATAAACGTAAGGAGAAAATGAAAGAGAGAAGGAAAAGTTATGGGAGAAAGAAAAAGGAAAAGAAAAGAAGAAGGTGAAAGGAAATGAAAAGAAGAGGGAAGAAAACAAAAGAAATGCAATTGGAAAAAATGCTTGATGGAGGAGAGTTGCGTACATTTTTTTTTTTTTTCTCTCCTTGCCTTTTTTTTTTCACTCTTTTCTTTTATTTCTTATTTTCCCTTTTTTTCTTTTTCTTTTTTATCTATTTTCCTTAATTTATTATTATTTTTTTTTATTTATATATTTTTTATTATTTTTATTTCCTTGTAAAAGTGGGGGGGGCAATATATTTTTTTTCCTTATGGTGGAATACTGTCATTAGAATGGGAAATGAATTGTATAATAGTTGGAAATGAGGGGAGATGTTCTTCTTTTTTTTAGAATGTGGTGGATGTTCTTTTTTTTTTAGAATGAATTGTTTCTTTTTTCTTTTATTTATTTTTTTTTTTTTTTTTTGCTCTTTAAAACTTATTCTTTCTAATAAAGATATTCTTCCTAATATAAAAATATTCTTTCTAATAAAGATATTCTTTCTAATAAAGATATTCTTTCTAAGGAAGATATTTATTTCTAATAAAGATATTCTTTCTAATAAAGATATTTATTTCTAATAAAGATATTCCTTCTAATAAAGATATTTATTTCTAATAAAGATATTCTTTCTAATAAAGATATTCTTTCTAATAAAGATATTCTTTCTAATAAAGATATTCTTTCTAATATAAAAATATTCTTTCTAATAAAGATATTCTTTCTAATATAAATTTATATAGCGAAGGACAAATAGAATATTCACATGTTAAATTGAAGCAAAACAAACCAAATATACAATATATAAAAGTAAAGCAAAACAAATACAGTGGAGAAAAAAAGAAAAAATGGCATCTTTTTCTTTTATAAAAACATCCATATTAATCTTTGCATACCTATTCTTATGGTATCAAACCAATTATCACCACCAGGTATGAATAACAGAAAAATTTTTTTTTGTAATATTTTTTACAACTATAGGGGAAATTTTGGTGTGGGCTAAAACGTATATATATATGTATATATATATTATATATTATTTTGCCCCCACGCCAAAATAATTATTCATATTTATTATTCATGTTTAAGGAAAAAAGGGAAGGGCGGGGGAAGGTTTCAGGGATTTTAGGGTTTAGGGTTTAGAATATAGGGTTTAGTGTAAGAGTAAGATTCTGGGTTCCGGATTTAGGGTTTAGGGTTTAGGGTTTAGGGTTTCAGGGTTCAGTGTATAGGAGTAAGATTCTAGGTTCAGGGGGTTAGGAATTAAGGTTCGGGGGTGTTAGAAGTCAAATTCCTGGTTATAGACATAAGGTTTCAGGTCATACAGAGTAGGGTTCCGGGGTTAGGGTTTAGTATGCTTTGAAGGGGGGGATGGGGGGGAAGGAAAACCTTCCCCCCCCCTTTCCCTTAGAACATTCCTTACATATTCATATTTTCTATATATATATATATATTGTATATATATACATTTTTTTTTTTAGGTGAGTGCATTAAGTACATTAAATGATGATGATGTGTCAGATTCAAACAGTTTATACTCATCAGAGGACGATATAAATAATGGAAATGGTCATTTAAAGACATTAGGAAGTGATGGACCACATGTTCCCCATAAGGGTTATGGGGATTATCATCCTCCCCTTAAAAAGGGAGGAGGGGAACCCTCTGTAAGGAGGGGAAAGGGGGGAACTTCCCCCCCCTTTGGGGGACAATACCCTCATCCTACAAGTAAATATGGAACACCAAAAAAAAACCACGTCACCTCAAATTTTGGAACTGCAAATTTTGGAACCTTGAAGAGTGGAACACCAAAAAATAAAAGTTTCTCCCAAAGGAGTAAAAGAGTGAAGGATGTTTTAAAAGCTTTATGGAAGAAATGTGTATGTCAAGGTAAAAAACATCCACGTTGGATGATGTTCTTTGCGGTGGTTATTATGGTGATAATATATTTTGCACTTGCCTACTGTGCAAGCGCAGGTATGGCTGGGAATCATTTCTTTCTCCCTAAATGTGGGAAAGGCAAGGATAATACTATTGATATTCTTTCCACATTCCAGACGGCATTGAACTCTATAGAAGCAGTATATGTAATTCCTACTATAATAGGACTCCTTGTGATAGGTGCCTTATTTGGATTTTATTGTTGGAAATGGAAGGAATGTAACAAAAGAGAAAAATTTTAAATATATATCAGGACTATGAAATCTACACCAAAAAAAAATTAATCCCAAAAAGAAAAAAAAAAAAAATGAGAGGATATTTTTGCTAAGAAGATTATGGTGTGTAATTTTTTTCCTTTCTTTTTTTCTTTTCTTCTTCTTTTTATCGTTCCTCTTTAATTTTTTTTTTTTTCTTCTTTTTTTTTTTTTTTTTTTGGTTTAAACTCACAAACATATGTAAGACATCGTAAAAACTGCATTAAATGTGCAAACACAGTTTTAAATGTGAACCAGTTAAAATGATAACTGCGTAAAAAAGTGTATGCACAGTTTTAAATGATAACTCCGTAAAAAAGTGTATGCACAGTTTTAGATGATAACTCCGTAAAAAAGTGTATGCACAGTTTTAGATGAAAACTTCGTAAAAAAAAAATGTACGAACACAATTAAATGTGAACACCGTTAAATGTGAACACCGTTAAATGTGAACACCGTTAAATGTGAACACAATTAAATGTGAACCAGATAAAATGGAAACTACGTAAAATGTATCAACAGTTTTAAATGAAAACTGCCTAGAAAATTGTACGAACACAGTTAAATGGGAACCAGTTAAATGGAAACTATGTGAAATGTATTTTACAGTTTTAGATGAAAACTGCATTAAATGTGCGAACGCAGTTTTAAATGTCAACCAATTAAAATGATAACTACGTAAAATGAAAACTCTTAATTCTGTGAACAGTTTTAGATGGAAACTGCGTAAAATGAAAACTCTTAATTTTGTTGACAGTTTTAGATGAAAACTGCATTAAATGTGCAAACACAGTTTTAAATGTAAACCAGTTAAAATGATAACTCCGTAAAGAAGTGTATGCACAGTTTTAGATGAAAACTGCGTAAAATGAAAACTCTGAATTGTGTTGACAGTTTTAGTAGATGAGAACTGCATAAAATGTGCGAACACAGTTTTAAATGTGAACCAGTTAAATGTGAACACAGTTAAATGTGAACATTTAAATGGGAACTAGTTAAAATGATAACTCCGTAAAAAAGTGTATGCAAAGTTTTAGATGAAAAACTGCATTAAATGTGCGAACGCAGTTTTAAATGTGAACACCGTTAAATGTGAACCAGATAAAATGGAAACTACGTAAAATGTATCAACAGTTTTAAATGAAAACTGCCTAGAAAATTGTACGAACACAGTTAAATGGGAACCAGTTAAATGGAAACTATGTGAAATGTATTTTACAGTTTTAGATGAAAACTGCATTAAATGTGCGAACGCAGTTTTAAATGTCAACCAATTAAAATGATAACTGCGTAAAATGTTAACAACGTTTTAGATGAAAAACTGCATAAAATGTGCGAACACAGTGTTAAGTGTGAACCAGGTAAAATGATAACTACGTAAAATGTGAACAACGTTTTAGATGATAAACTGCATTTAATGTGCAAACACAATTAAATGTAAACCAGTTAAATGTAAACCATTTAAATGTAAACCATTTAAATATCAACCAGTTAAATGTGAACCAGTTAAATGTGAACACAGTTAAATGTGAACACAGTTAAATGTGAACCAGTTAAATGTCAACCAGTTAAATGTCAACCAGTTAAATGTCCACCAGTTAAATGTCAACCAGTTAAATGTTAACCAGTTAAATGTGAACCAGTTAAATGTGAACCAGTTAAATGGGAACCAGTTAAAATGATAACTCCGTAAAAAAGTGTATGCACAGTTTTAGATGAAAAACTGCATAAAATGCGCGAACATAGTTTTAAATGTGAACACCATTTTAAATGATAACTCCGTAAAAAAATGTATTGCACAGTTTTAGGTGAAAAACTGCATTAAATGTGCAAAGACAGTTTTAAATGTGAACACAGTTAAATGTCAACCAGTTAAATGTCAACCAGTTAAATGGAAACTGTATGAAATGTGAACCCGTTAAAATGATAACTGCGTAAAATGTTAACAACGTTTTGGATGAAAAACTGCATTAAATGTGCGAACACAATTAAATGGAAACCATTTAAATGTGAACCAGTTAAAATGATAACTCCGTAAAAAATGTATTGCACAGTTTTAGATGAAAACTTCGTAAAAAAAAAAATGTACAAACACAATTAAGCGTGAACTAGTTAAAATGAAAACTACGTAAAAAAATGTATGCATAGTTTTAAATGAAAACTGCGTAAAAAAAATGTTCGAACACTGTTAAATGTGAACACAGTTAAATGTGAAGACAATTAAATGTGAACCAGTTAAATGGAAACTACGTAAAATGTGAACACAGTTAAAAATGAACACCATTTTGAATGATAACTCCGTAAAAAATGTATGCACAGTTTTAAATGAAAACTGCGTAAAAAAAATGTTCGAACACTGTTAAATGTGAACACAGTTAAATGTGAACACAATTAAATGTGAACCAGTTAAAATGATAACTCCGTAAAAAATGTATTGCACAGTTTTAAATGTCAACCAGTTAAAATGATAACTCCGTAAAAAAGTGTATGCACAGTTTTAGATGAAAACTTCGTAAAAAAAAAATGTACAAACACAATTAAGCGTGAACTAGTTAAAATGAAAACTACGTAAAAAAATGTATGCACAGTTTTAAATGAAAACTGCGTAAAAAAAATGTTCGAACACTGTTAAATGTGAACACAGTTAAATGTGAAGACAATTAAATGTGAACCAGTTAAATGGAAACTACGTAAAATGTGAACACAGTTAAATGTGAACACAGTTAAAAATGAACACCATTTTGAATGATAACTCCGTAGAAAAATGTATTGCACAGTTTCAGATGAAAAACTGCATTAAATGTGCGAACGCAGTTTTAAATGTCAACCAATTAAAATGATAACTGCGTAAAATGTTAACAACGTTTTAGGTGAAAAACTGCATTAAATATGCGAACACAGTTTTAAATGGGAACCAGTTAAATGATAACTCCGTAAAAAAATGTATTGCACAGTTTTAGATGAAAAACTGCATTAAATGTGTGAACACAGTTAAATGGGAACCAGTTAAATGGAAACTATGTGAAATGTATTTTACAGTTTTAGATGAAGAAGTGCATTAAATGTGCAAAGACAGTTTTAAATGTGAACACCATTTAAAATGATAACTCCGTAAAAAAGTGTATGCACAGTTTTATGTCGATTGTACAAAGCGTATCGCGTAAATGACACACCCCGCGCAGCAGAAAAGTGCAAACGAGATACGGCACATCTGTTGCTGTTGCGCGAACTGCAACGGATATTTTCATGTACGCGCGGAGCAGAATTACACGGAAAAAAAAATGTTGCAGAAAAGAGAAAGACGTGGTAAAGGAAAAAAAATAAATTAGAATAAAAATAAATGGAAAAAATAAAATAAATTGGAAAAAATAAATATATATAAATAATAAAAAATAATAATAAATGAAATAAATACATAAACCAACAGAAGAAATTTATGTTGCCAAATGGAAAATTAAAAATTAACGCACACAATAAAAGAGGATTAGAGTAAAAGAAAAAAGGAGAAATCACCTAATTCAAAAGAAAGAAGAAGAAAAAATAAGTTTAAGAATTAATATTTAAAAAAAAAAAAAAAAGAGGAAAAGGAATTGTATGAAAAGAAGGAAAGGAAGAAAGAGAAAGAAAGTAAAAAAAGAGAAGAAAATAAAAGGAATTATCATCTAATATATGGGACAGAGAGCACTGTACTTGTATCACGGTCCGTTACTCCGAGAGTAGAGTTATCTGCTGATGAATATTCGGTAGAAGTGTCCGTTAGGTTATCAAAATGGTTGCGGATGGTAGATTCTCTTTTATGTCTTCCATTTCTCCTGTTACTCTTTACACTTCTACTGCCGTTGTTCTTTTTGAAGAGGGTATTATTTATCCAATTAGGTAATAAATTATACTACCACAAGAAAAAAGGGGTTGTCGTTGTACGTCCGTGTGAATATGTACGTACATATGTATATATCAATATATAAGTATACACATATATATCTCTATTTACTTACATCCGGTATATATATATTAATATATATATTTACATATACCACATATGTGTGTGCATATATGGGTACATTTATATACGTAGGTACAGGGTGTATATATATACATATACATACATATATACATATCTATATATATATGTATGTGTAATGGTTATTATTATTTATTTTTGGGGGATTTTTATTCTAATGGTAATTTTTTACCTTATATAAAAAGAACAGTATTGTTGGAATTCCTAAGAATACCGATCCAGAGGAAATAGCACCAGAGAGGGCAGAGCTTGTTCCAGACTTCGAGCTGTATAATGCAGCAGCTTCAATTTCGGATACTACTGTGCAATTTAAATTGGGTACGCTCCCGAAATCGTCTCCACCATTTACTTTTTTCATTTCTTCACAGAATGTATCATTATTCCCGCTCTGTATACATTGTGCTCGCACAGTTCGGTAAGCAGATCGAATAGCTTGCAAATAAATATGATATGTCTCAGTACACGGGTGATCACCAGATCCTAAGGTCTCCCCTATAAGAGTACGGTCTGTAAGATAGTCATACACTCTTTTCCAGTGTGGGAAAAATGTCATCCCTTCAGTTTTAAAGCGGAAAGAACAGCCATGGTCAGTTCCACCATGGGACATTGCTCCTTTCACCTTTTCCATAGCTTCTTTGAATGATGTAGTATTCCCCTTAAATTTCTTCCAAAAAATATTTCCCACCCAGAAGTAGAAAAAATCACAGAACTTATTATTATTGGTTAATTGTCCCCTCCTCATATTCTTTATATAGCATAGAGCCCGTACAATTTGGTTTTCATATTCTTTAAGATTCGGATTTTCCCCTAACGTAACTTTTGTCTGTGTGGGCCATGAATCTCCTTCACAAGTCGTTAAACCATTCTCGAACATCTTATAGTACTGTAAATATGACTGTAATCCCTCTAAATTTTTCCTCTATAAAAAGGCAATTTAGGTAAAAGCATCCGTATTCTATATATAATTACAATTTTCCACTTTTTCTATTGATGCATTCATGAAAAGTATTTATGCGGTGTATGCTATGAAGAATTATCTTATAAACTATAAAAAAATAAAAAATATATAAAATAACGTAACATACCCCAAGTATATCTCCCGCCATTATAACTACGGTTCATGTATACATTCCTCTCTTAAGAAATAAGTTCTACTTTAATAATGATTTGTACATTCGTACATTTATAATAAATGTGTATAGGGAAAATCTTCCTTATCCCCCTAATGGGTTATACATATATACATATATATGCATATATGGTATATATATATTGATATACATATACGTTATACATATATATATGTATCTACATACGTATACATATGTACACCTATATATGTATATATATAAACATATATACATATGTATGTATATGTATGAAATTCTTCCTTTAATCATTAATACACATATCCCTTCATACCCCCCCATAAAAGATAGAACCCTTTCGATAAACGTGCACAGGAATTATAGATAATAGTACTATATAATGTGAAATATATATAAATACAAAAAAAAAAAGAAATAAATAAACATCTAGAAAAACCGAACCTAACATACCTGAACACATATATACATTCCTTATATAATAGAATTCAAAATGCAAAACATAGAATCGCATATGTTGTTATATATTTCTTCCGTATGCCACGTACAAAGAAGTTGTACATTCCTCCTTCCTGAATTACAACTATGCTTAACCTTCTACTTTATGCTCATTATTACATTAAAAAGAAAAAAAAAAAAGTTCATTAACGAATTCTACCATATATAAAAAGCATTATACACTACATATACATATATACGCTCTCTTCCCTCCTCCTCTTCCTTCTTCGGATATGCTTATGCTACGATCGCCTCGAATAGGAAAAAAAGAGAAATGCTATTCATAAAAAATTTTCACATATTATAATAGATGCATATGGCATTACATGTATTCACTCTATATACGTGTTCGAGAAAAAAATGATACATTATATTTAATATCCCATGTGCACCATTTTCCGCCCTGGAACCGGTTCAGGGTTCAGGTTCACAGTTTAGGGTCCATGGTGTAAGGTTCACAGTTTAGGGTCCATGGTGTAAGGTTCACAGTTTAGGGTTCAGGGTTTAGGGTTCAGGGTTTAGGGTTTAGGGTTCAGGGTTTAGTGTTTAGGGTTCAGGGTTTAGGGTTCAGGGTTTAGGGTTTTTTAGGGTTTAGGGTTCAAGGTTTAGGGTTTAGGTTTTAGTGGTTTAGGGTTCAGGGTTTAGGGTTCAGGGTTTAGAGTTTCAAGGTTTAGGGTTTATGGTTTAAGGTTCACAGTTTAGGGTTCAGGTTTTGGTTTAGGTTTAGAGTTCACAGTTTAGGGTTCACATTTTAGGGTTCACATTTTAGGGTTCACAGTTTAGGGTTTAGGTTTCAGGGTTTAGGGTTAGGGTTTAGGGTTTAGGGTTCAGGGTTTAGGGTTCAGGGTTTAGGGTTTAGGGTTCAGGGTTTAGGGTTTAGGGTTCAGGGTTTAGGGTTTAGGGTTCCGGGTTTAGGAGTAGGGTTCCAGGTTTAGGAGTAGGTTTCCGGGTTTAGGAGTAGGGTTCCGGATTTAGGAGTAGGGTTCCGGGTTTAGGAGTAAGGTTCAGGGTTTAGGAGTAGGGTTCCGGATTTAGGAGTAGGGTTCCGGGTTTAGGACAAAGGTCTCAAGGTGTTAGGACTTAGAATCCCGGTTTAGGAGGAAGGTGTAAGGGTGTTAGGACATAAATTCCGGGTTTAGGAATGAAGGTTGTAGGGGTGTCAGAAGTAAGATTCCGGGTTTAGGAATGAAGGTTGTGGGGGTGTCAGAATTCAGATTCCGGGTTGAGGAGGAAGGTTGTAGGTGTGTTGGAATAACGTTGTGGTGGTGTAGGAATAAGGTGGTAGGGGTGTCAGAATAAGGTGATAAGGGTGTCCGAATAAGGTTGTAATGGTGTCCGAATAATGTTGTAATGGTGTCAGAATAAGGTTTGAGGTTTTAGGAATAAGGTTCCGGGTTTAGCTTTAGTTGAGTAAGGGGGAAGAAGGGAAAAACTCCTCGCAGACAGAGACCGCATACTACACACAAACCGGATGACGGGGGAAAAAACGGAAACTGTACACCACAACCAGGCAACCAAAAAAAAAAAAAAAAAAAAAAAAAAAAAAATTAAGAAGGTTTGAGGGGAAAGGATGATGATGATCTTGTGGGGTGATAGAAGTGAGATTCAGTTTATAGGAAGAATGTTGTAGAGTGCTGGAATAAAGTTGCAGAGTGTAGGAGTAAGGTTTGAGGGGTGTTGGAATAAAAGTTTTAGGGGTGTTGGAATAAAATTTTTAGGGGCGTTGGAATAAGGTTTCGGGGGTTAGCTTTAGCTGCTTTAGGGGGTGGGGTAGAGAAGGAAAAATTCCTCGCAGACAAACCAAACCGGATACTACACATTAAAAGGATACTGCACCAACGGGAGAAGGGGAGCCCGATATGTGGAATTTGAAAAAAGAAAAATATATCGTGATTTAATAACAAACTTTGTCACAGAAAGAAAATTAGCCAGAAGATAAAAAAAAAAAAAAAAAAAAAAATTATAGTCACAAAAAAAAAAAAAACTGTTGTCACAGAAAAAATATATATATTAGCCAAACGAAAAAAAAAAAAAAGGTTTGCATTGCGTGGTAGCTTATTCGCCTTCCGCAGCATGCAAACCTTTTTTTTTTTTTTTTTTTTTTTTGCAAGAATACGAAGAAGAGAAACGTGCGAAACGGCTTGCACCCCGCCCGCACGTACATACGGTGCAAGTACCCATTTTGATATATTTTTCTAAATTCGCAAAAAAAATTATCAAACAGCCAATTATAGCTGAAGAAAGGAAAATTTGTTTGCAGAACTATTCCGTCCTATTTTACAAGAAACAGTTCTTTTTCCTCTAATGAGCAGATTTTTGGCCTACCCCAGATGTGCGAGTTGTCATCCCAATTTTTAGCATACCTCTTTAAACTAAGAGGGGTCCACTGTAAGTCCCTCTCTGACGGGCATTATCACTGCTCCTCTTTGTCCTTAAGTTAAGAAATGACCTCCTAAAATGGTCATCCTTTTTATTGTTTCTTCTTTCTTCTTTACTCCTAACGAAGCCTATTTGTAAATTGTCCTTATCGAAAATGGTGTAGTATGATTTTATAAATATTTGTCCCAGTGTCCATCCGTCTATTTGGCTTTCGTCCTTGTGTTCGTCCGCTTCAATTCCGAGGACGCATTCTCTGGTCCAGTTTTCTTCATTCAAATACTCAATAACGTAGTCGTTTGGCGACATAACCAATTCGATGATGGCTGAACCTTCTATCCCTTCAATTCCCTTGGACTTTATTTGAAATACAATATAAGGGAGCTTCTCTTTATCCTCACAAGAATTTACTTTCAAATCGTTCAGGTAACCTTCCATTGTTCTCTTCGGAGCATATATGAAGAACGTCCCTGTGTCAACAATGGACTTCTTCCCTCCATCATGAAAACCTTCGTACTTCACGACAACCTCGTCCACCTTCCCTTTGACGCTAACATCTGGTGCGTATTCCTTCCTTACTCCCATGATGTCAACTGGCAGGGGGGGGGAAGAAGCGAGGCACACATAAACACTCGTGCCCGCATAAATAGTAATGAACACATATGTGGACGTCTGAGCTTCATCCCTCCAACATCTGTCTATGTGAATCCCTTCACTTGAGTGCCTCCCTCACTTGTCCAAAAACCCATGTCGGTCGAGACGGGGCTCCACCTATCCATATTGTAAGGTAATAATGAAGGGGGGTAAAATGACAAATGGTTAAGCAATATATATGCGCATACAAACATGCACATGTTGGCACCCCTGATCAATGGACTTCCAGACTGGGGAAATAGAAATGTTCTGTGAGGTATAGACTCACATAACTTCCTCCTCGGGTGATCTCTTCAACCGATTGTCCACCCCTCCGAAGGTGATAAATCCCCCTGCGCAAAAGAAGGTGTATCAAAGCTGTCATAACTTGTAGCCGATACGGATGAGGGGGCAAATGTTGCAGACGATATGTCCAGATAATTCATCTTCAGGACGGATCTATCATAACTCCTTCTGGTCGACGTGCGCACTCGAATGGTGACAAGTCAGATGCACACTCATACCTCCGTCAGATAGGTAGTAGCCAAACTGGTTCTTGTAGCCCATCTCTGTTAAGATATTTTCATCCTTCAAATGGTCCAAGCTAAGAAGAGTTAAGTATAGAGGGGTATTAATTTATGCTCATAGGTATGTACTTACGAATGTTTATGTATTGGTGGGGAAAAACCTCCATTCGTCATTCCCCCTCGGGGATGATAAGGGGCAATTCGTGTAAGACTGAAAGGGCCACCAAATTGGCCACCACCCCCCGGGGGGAGGCAACAAATCCAACTAACAAAGGCTTAATCCCGCGCTGCCTTGAATCCGCGTTCTCAAACCCGAGACCTAAAATACCATCCTTGTTTGTGTGGGCGTAGAATCAGGCAGGTAATACAAAAAAGTAAGGGGAGGGAAGTTATATGGACAAAGGTAATTGTAAAGTAGTGTGCCCTGAAGTGGAAATGCACTCGGAAGATATTCTCCAAATATGAGAAGGACAATTTAAATCACTATGTAATGTTACCCACTTAAATTCTTCTAAGACGGGTATTTCTATCTTCGTCTGTAAGAAGTATGATCAGAAAAAATTTTTGTGGCCTAAGTATTTTTTTTTTTTTTTTTTTTTTAACATATATGATTATCCCTAAAATAGCTAGTAGACCAAGACCCTGAAACAATCAAGTAGGTCTGTCTTCCTTCCTTTCCGCCCCCACGTACAGCAAAGGCAATGTTTGTGTTCGGAACGGACAGATTTGCGCCTAACTTTATGGTGTCGTATCCTGCACAGTTGGTATGACTCATGTATGTAGATAAGAATTACACATAATTATATGCAAATGGCGACAGGGTAACATCGATAGGGCCGTCACAACACACTTATGTAGGTACAACAACCTTGGCATACCGTCAAACCCGATGATTTTCCCACTGAGATAATTAATCTCCAACAACGTTGGGATGCCTTCCTTGTTAAATTTATTTTTAAATGATTTCGTGCGCTTATATTTATTGTGAGAGTCGGGAAAATTATCTCCTCTACAATTTTCGAAAGGAATCCAAAACTCAGTAGAACCCGTGTCGAATAAAACATTTATCACATTTTCCGATTTCTCCCCGATGGCCACTTGGCCATAGTATGTTGTCATTTTTTTTGATGGTATGTCTTCCTTGATCAATTTGATTAAAATGGGGCTGTTCTTTTGGTTGGCCTTTTCTGAGGTAAGATCACCATGCACGCGATGCGGAAAATCCATCTGCATTTTATCTACCCCATGGGACGCAACGTAAAAGTTGCTCCCCATTGTATTCTTCAGAAGGGAAGATGAAAATGTACTTAGCCATATGTTCAGAAGGCACAAGAAGCCAATTCGCGCAACCATGTTGGGCGTCATCATAACGTCCCTCACAAATGGGGGTGAAAAAAAAAAAAAGAAAAAAAAAGAGAGAACAAAAAACACAAACAAACAGACATATACATATATATGTGTAGGTAGCTGTGGCCACAGGTCAACGACGGAGAAACAAGATAAGTCTCCTTCGATAAAGAGAACAAACACACACAAAAAAAAAAACAGTTTTAAAACATTCCTATTTATTCACTTAATTGGATGAGAAAAATGTCCATTCCATTGTATTACCCCATTTTGGACTTTCCCTTAATTTCACCTTTTCGTTAAGCGCTGTCTTACCCGCAGATCCTTCATCGCCTCTTTTTCCATTTTCCCATTTGCGTATTTTTTATTTGCATTGACTAATTTTTAATGTCTTTACACTTAAAAAAAAAGTGTGCACTTTGCTCAAAACGTACAGGTAAGAAGTGAAGGAATGGTAAAATCACCACGTCAAACAGACAGACACACACAAAATCGTTTGCATTGGTGTGATCGAAAAGAATGACATAAAAATACGTTTTCCTCATGTAGACAAGTTGGTTGAATTTTTTTGCTCCCCCCGTGGAGTGGCATGCAAGCTTCCAAAGGACGATCCGCCTAGCCGAAATGGACAAGTGAAACGCCCAACGGGGACCAAATGTATGGAAAGTGTAGGAACATGGGAAATTGAAACAGGTTGCGAAAAAGCGAAATTCCTTTCTCTCTTCCCTTTCCTGTTTCTCGTCATCCCAGCCTTTTTACCCTCTTGTTCATTTTCACTTTTATTAGAAGGGATAAAAAAAAGAAAGTTTTCAAAAAAAGCCTTCAAAAAATGTCTTAAAAAATACCGATAAAACCGCATAAAAATGGTATCCACCTTAAGTTACATCAGAATTCACATGGAGAGTGATAATAAAAACAAAAAATGCTGTATGCCTATATACCGGCATAATTACGTGCACACAGTGTTGAAATGAGAAAAAAAAAAAAATTAGTATATATGCCTACAAGCATATTTTATTAAAAATCTTCGTAACGTAATATGATAGTGAAATAATTTAATTCAGTCTGTTTTTAAGAAAGACACAAATGTGGTAGAGAATTGGATTTTTCTCCTTTTTCTTTTCCTTTACTTTCGTGCATATTTCCATTCGTGAGATTACATTTTGGAAAATTTACAAATTCGCAAATAAGCGTGGAAAACCGATGGGGTGACCAAAAAGGCGACGTGACAGGGGAAAGAAGAGGTGAGTAAACGGTTGAGCAGCTGCAGACATTCAAAATAACATGAAGTGTAAGAAGAGATACAATAAAAAAAAATGAATTAGTGATTAAATAGGCGATCGAATTGGCAATCGAATTGGCAATCGAATTGGTTACCGAATTGACGGTCACATGAACGACACGTTCGCAGCCTAGTGCATAACCGAATCGGAGATGGGTGATGAATAAGTTTTAATGCAATTATCATTTGGCACAGGGCTTCCAGCCCACTCACACGGAAAGGTGCTACCTTTTTTTTTTTTTTTTTTTTTTCTGCCATGCTGCCGTTCCCCTATTTTCTCTCACCGTCTGTTGAAAATAATCCATTTGACAGGTAGGTAAATAGGAAGATACGAAAATGGTTGTATGTAGACCCGTAAATCAAGCGGCGGGTGCGACTGCCTCCTGCTCTGTATTTCCTTCGCCGGGTTGTTCTTCCTTTACCATCTGTTCGTGCTCAGCACTCCACTTGATATTTTCATCTTCCACTTTTTGCAAACGCTCGTTTATTGTGTTCGCCTTGGTCACGAAGTTGTTGTATCCTGTCACTATTAGCTGATTGTTAAAATAAGCTTCGATGTTCTTTCCCGTAATGGCAACAAGAGATCCCGATGTGTTGTACAAACTACAATTATCGAAAATTAATTGGACGTCTTTAATAAATTCAGTCGGCAATCCGTATTGCCCTTTTTTCAATTTAGTTTTTACACAATTAAATGACATTGGATTTTTTATAACGTCATAATAATCTGGACAATTCTGTTTTTTCGCGTCTACTAGCTTTTCGAAGATATGTCCTCCTTCGTATTTGCTTAGACTCTGAATTATTTGGTTCGCTATAAGATACCACTGCTTGTTGAAGGGGTCAGTTGAGTGGTTTACTTCTACATTCGGTGTGGTGGTCATGTTCCTTGTCCATAAAGCTATATCAGGGAATTTCCTCTCAAATTCTTTTAACTTTATCAATGGCGCATCCACCCACAGCTGCGGGTCTTCTTCCTCCAGAGGTCTGTACTGTAGCTTGTACTTCTTTCGCAGGGCGTTAACTGTTAAAAGAGAGGCAACAAATTTAACGAACGGATAAATATAAATGTGATAAAAAAAAAAAAAAAAAAAAAAAAAGCGGGGGGATACCAGAGGGTGAAAATCTGGAATATCCAACCAGAATGTACTCCTCTGCTCAGGATGGTACACCCACACTTCGCTTACACAAATAGCACGCTGTACATATAGATAGGGACGCGCATTTTTCTGGTTGTCACAAATTTTTTTTTTACCGTTACTGTTGGAATCCCCCGGGGTGCTGGAAATTGCGTTGCTTTCACTTTTCACATTCCCTCCTTGGACACCCGCTGCGTTTTATTTAAAGGAAAGGTATGGAAGGGAAGAATTAGGTTACATGTTTGTCCTTTTAAAATGTGGAAGGCACGTTTTGCAATCAAGCATGCATGCCTGCGCCAAATGGTGGATTCTCAAGGGGAAAATCAAACAAAGGATACACAACAATATGAAAGCATTGCACTAACGCAATATCGAACAGAGGGTTGTGCTACAAATATCGCGCCTGTACGTACCTGTGGTGGCCGCCTCCGCAGAAGGCTTAGTCACTGTCTTGGTATTTTTGAGTAAGTTGATAATGTTGTTGTGCCCATTCCCCTTGGCGAACGTCAAAGCGGTTCGCCTCTGTGCATCTTTGATGGCGGGGTTAACCCCATTCTCCAGCAGACACTTCACCGTGTCGTACCTCCCATCCCTACACGCATAAAACAAACAAGTCTGTTTATTCAAATCGAGTAGGTTAGGGTTCGCCCCTTTCTTTATTAAAGCCTCCACGCATTCAGTCTTCCCTTCTCTGGAGGCATAAAATAGGCATGTTTGTCCAAAATTATCCGCGTCATTTGGGTTACAACCCTTCTCAATTAAGTACGTACATAAATTGGTATGCCCTTCTCTGGCGGCATAAAACAAGCAAGTCTGTTTCATTAAATCTTTTGAGGTGGGATTGCAGATAGCAAATCTTTCAATCAATAGCTTACATAATTCTACCGACTCTTCATCATTTTTTCTAGCAGTCACATAAAACAAAGGAGTGGAGTGTGTCTGCTTATCTATTATTTCTATCTTGCTACTATATTCTCCCTTGTCATTGACTTCATACTCTTTGTAATTTTCTTCAAGGAATTTGAGTACATTTTCAAGGTTGTCTTCTCTTATGGATTTTATTAGGGGGAGGGAGTTAAAGTCTTCAAGTACCATTTGTTACTAGTCTCTGTATATGGTGGCGTGTTGTCCAGTCCCCGTGATGGGAATTGATCTGGGTGGTCTGCCTAAATAAGCGGAAGCTACGCAATATCCTCGTATTCGGAGTGGCCGATACGATGGAAATGGTGTAGCGTGGATGATGCCTCCGCGGTGTGCCGGCGAAGTTACCATAGCATGTTCTTCTCCCGTTTCCTTAAACGTTACGTGGAAATGTAATCAAGCGGTCTGTGTGTTAATGGGGTGGTGGCTGCAAATGATGACCGGGGAAAAATATTCAAGTATACAAGAAAAGGAGGGGAGGAATAAAAATATGCCTGTGAGGAAAAAAGTAGGCAATTTGTTGGAGTAACGTAAAAAAAAAAAAAAAAGGAAGAACAAAAAGAGCAAAAGCAAAGGCGTAAAAAAAAAACAAACAGAAGGAAAAAGAAGGGGGGAGGAGAAAAAGTCAAATAAGAAAGGCTTCTCTACCTCACAACAAATTATTTCATTTTTTAAAAAATTGAAAAGCATTTTTTTACTATTATTTTATTTTTTTTTTTTTATATGTAAAATTTTGAAATTGGCAAATTGAAAAAAAGAAAAAAAAAAAAAAAAAAAAAAAAAAGTCACCTCACTGGGACTTCACCCGAATTTGGAACAGAGAATAAATGAAATGGCATTTTATGCGCACATAGCCAACTGTAGTTATTTTGTATACCTTATAAATGTTATGCCTCTTTACAATTGTATGTACGTTGCTGGCATGGGCTAGGTCCCCTTTTTTTTGTACAAGGTTCGATAGCGCAGTTACCCCCACGTACACGCGCGCGCATGTGTTTTCCCCGGTAACTACATATCCTTGTATAATTCACTTATTTTAATTGCCCCCTCCCAGAAGAGGCCTTCCGCGCGTTAATTTCTCCGCTTTGGCCCTCCACTTGTGATGGAAATTTTTTCTACAAATTTAAGCGTAGGCAGGTACATGAATGTACATACAACGTGAGTATACGTAACATTTGCATGCCACGTGCATTTTTTTTTTTTTTGTGTCCCCGTTGGAAACTTCGAAGCTGCGACATTCCATTTTTCCCGGAGGAAGTTACATTTCATTGGCCTGTATTTATGAAGAACCATCTTCTAGGCATAACCTACACTTGCACTTGACGAATTTTCCGCAGGGTCAGGAAATAACATATAACTTGGCCATATTTTCAAAACGGAAATCGCTATGAGAGGAAAGTGTCCCCTCAATGAGAAAATCTCTCCCACTTGACAACATAACGGAGAAACCCTTTCAACCAAAGTTTGAGCCCCCTTCGATTGGATCAAAAAGTAGTTTCCGCTGATCACTTTGATGAGGCTACTAAATGTGGAAAGAAGGGTGAGACATTGGAAAATACTTTAATGTAAGGGAATTTCTCCTTTTTTTTTTTTTTTTTTTCCGCCCACACGGCATTCCATATGGATGCATATGCAAAGGTAGCACCCCCTTTTTTGTGAATCTACCTGGAGTGGCCTTACCCAGCGGAGAATGCTTGAACGACACACCTCGCGCCATCTTTGATTTTGTGCCCAACGCTCAAGTATACTTGTAAATATTTACTCCGTCGAACATTCTTTGTTGAGTCATTTCCTAACGCAACCATGAGGATCCAAATTAAGGGAGGAATATGGAAGAACTGCGAAGATGAGGTGCTGAAGGCGGCTGTGATGAAGTACGGCCTGAACAATTGGTCTAGAGTTGCGTCTCTTCTGGTGAGGAAGTCAGCCAAACAGTGCAAGGCCAGGTGGTATGAGTGGTTAGACCCATCAGTGAAAAAAACTGAATGGAGTAAGGAGGAAGAAGAGAAACTCCTACATCTGGCCAAGCTATTTCCAACACAATGGAGAACAATTGCACCCATAGTTGGAAGAACAGCCAAGCAGTGTTTGGATCATTATGAATACCTCCTGGATGAAGCAGAAGGGAAGGTATACGACAAGAACAAAAATCCGAGACATTTGCGACCAGGGGAAATAGATCCTGCACCGGAAACGAAACCTGCAAAGGCTGATCCCGTGGATATGGATGAAGACGAAAAAGAAATGTTAGCAGAGGCGAAAGCAAGGCTTGCAAATACCAAAGGGAAGAAGGCAAAAAGGAAGGCCAGAGAAAAGCAGTTAGAACAAGCTAGACGGTTGGCATTGTTGCAAAAAAAAAGAGAGCTAAAAGCCGCAGGAATTGTTTCTACCACCACGGGATACAAAAAAAATGATAAACATAGAATAGATCATGTGAAGGAGATTCTATTCGAAAGAAAACCAGCCAAGGGATTCTTCGACGTGAGTGAAGAGCAGTCACTTACCCATTTCGATGAAAAAAAAGATAACAAATTTAAAAGCATAAAATCAATGGACGTGAATAATATAAATGATGTAGCATTGGGTCCGCACGATGACAATGATGAGGCAGATGCTTCGAGGAAGAAAGGATCGTCCAAAGGTAAACGAAATAATAATGAAGAGAAGGATCTCCTTTCAGCCATCGAAAATTACGACAAGCAGTACAACGAATTGAGTCATCTGAGAAAAAGGGTTCGACTGAATCTACCAGAACCCATTTTAAACGAAAATGAATTGGAAGAAATAATTCAAATAAATAAAGAAGCTAGCTCGTTCAATAAAATTATAAAAGAACAAAATGAAAAGAACAACCAAAACGGATTAGCCGTTAGCAATATTCTCCCAAGTGTGACCAGCTCCCCTTTTATGTTAAACGAGAGGGACAAATTTTCATCCATCGGAACGAACTTTTACAGTAAATCCATTGCCTTTTCAAGCAAACTAGATTTTGGCATACGGCAAGCCGCACAAAGTATTATATCAAGAAATGTGAACGAACCCATCATTGGGATGGGGGATTCCATACAAACAAAGCAGCAGATGAAGAAGAATCAGGGGGGGGAGCAGGTTGAGGATGACGCGCACCATCCCAATGGGGATGATGAAGAAGAGTACTCTCCTATGCTTCACGATGAACCGGAAAATATTGCACAAAATGTGCAAGCAGTGAGAGAAGAAATAGAAAACTCAAAAAAATTGAACCAGAATGAAGTTCCCATCAAAGCGAGAAACCATTTAAAGGAGAAAATTATAAATGACATTAGGAGCTACCAAAAAAATGCAAGTCTCTATGCCCAGTCGTTAATATCTTACAAAATTGGAAAAAATGAAAATTCCGTTTTGGGTGGGAATACTCTGCTAAGCGAATTGTACGATGAGGATTACGAAGAAAAAATTGACAGAGCTAAATTGCTCATAAAATCTTCCCTAGCACATTTGCCAAAAGAATCCAATGTGATTGAGTTACAAATTCCGGAAGAGTTAAATGAAGAGGAGTCGGAAATAAAATATGAACCCGTTCAGGTAGAAAAAGACATGCAAGATATCGAAAAGGAGAAAAAAATGGAGCAACTTAAAAAGGAACAGGAAAGGTTTAATAGCCAAAATAAAGTTATTAGGTGGAATTTGCCAAGACCATATTTCCTTCCCCAAATAAATCTAACCCCATCCGTACCCATGCCTAGCACTCTAGAGGAGGAAACATCAAAAGAGGTGGAAAATGCAGTACTTAGCGAAATGCACCTTTTGATCAGAAATGATATGTTTAATTACCCAATGAAAAATGGCACGCCCATTCAGAAAAGGGTCCCTCTAGATAATGTAGACAAGACGTACATGAGAATGGCCATCCAGTTTGTCCAGGATGAGTTGCAAAATATTACGCCAGCGAATGGTGATGTGGGAAAACTCGAGGAGGAACAGCCAAATGGGTTGAATCCCTCTAATGAAGCCACTACGTTGCCCATCCGCCAACAACACAATGTAGAAACATGGAGCAAAATAAACGAGAAAGTACTCTTCTGCCCCGCGAAAAAATGTTACACGTTTATCGACTGCATGAGCGAACGTGATATCAAAGAAAGTTACAAAAACACATGCGACAAGCTTAACAACTTTATTAAAAAAAATGTTGAGCTATATAAAAAAACAGAAAACAAATACGACATATATACAAAGGGTTATGAGCTAAAAATTAAGGGTTATAAAAAATCCTTCGATTCACAATTCAACACGTATATAAATTATTCAAACGAGAAGGACGCGCTGAACGCTCTGCATGAGCGGGAGAAAGCACATGCCCGTAAGCGCATTCAGGAGGAACGAGAGGAAAACAAAAAAGAAATTGAGTACCACAAGTCTCTCCAGCGGCTGTACGTCGAGCTGCTTCAGGACAACAAGCGTTTGCGGGAGGGAGACACCAGATCGGTTTCCGTCCAGTAGACTAGGTGCAAAAAGGGTGGTGCCGCCTTGGGACATATCATCCAGCGGAGGTGAACTCTAAACCGTATGATATGCCCTAGAACAGACCAAATGGTAATGGCTCTTCCCAGCCAACCGTTTCTTCCCTTTTTTTTTTTTTTTTTTTGTACACTTTGACTTTGTCAACAAACCGCACGTGCTGATGCCCCGCTGCAGCACTTCTCCCACAGAGCAGGCGAACTACCCACCTGCGTAAAAACGTAACTCTGTAAAGGGTGTAGGCCATTCCGACGGGGGAATCTTAATTCCGGATGATAACAGGTATAGGGTTTACACTGCATGGTTATTATTTTCCGACTTATCTGGCGTGCTGATCCGCAATCAGTATACTTTACCGACTCATTGCGCGCGCTTCCTGCCTGAGCGCATAAACCCGCAGACGCAGTTTTTAACCCCACACTGGGGGCACTTGGGTTTCTTCAGAAGCTCCGAATACTCTTGTTCCTCTCCAGAGGAATAGTCAATTATGGCACGTGGCTGCGTATATTTGTAGACATTCATAAAATAATCCTCCCCTTGTTTGCTCTGCTCTCTTTTTCGCAAATTTTGGACAATGTCTTCCTCTTCATACTCCATCCCCTTGTTGGTTTGGATGCTGGACGAGTTCTTGTCACTAGGTTTATCATCTACAATATATTTTGAGTACATGCCTACTTGCCTCTTCTTCTCATATGCATTTGCCGTGAAGGAGCTGAGTTTGGGGTTCATTTTAACCTTCTTATTCATCATGTCCTTCCTTATAAGGACATTTCCAGTGTCAGTTATTTTTATTTCCTTTGGCAAATTATCCAGGTTATATATGTGTTCAGAGTTCGTGTAAAAGGAGGCATTTTCTTGTTTCCTTTTTACGCCTTTGTATAGGTATTCAAGAACTCCTCCTTTTTTCTTCCTTCCCATGGGTGCCCCGCCGATGGGCTGTTCACCATGTCTGTGTTGGTCGCCATCACTGTCATCATAATATACGATACAGTTCCCATCCGTAGTGCCCAAAAAGAGCTGATTTATATGGTCATTAAAATGCGTACATATGATTCCAGCCCCTTCGTATGGCCTCTCATGCACCAAATTGAAAACCTCTCCATACGAGTCGTAAATCCTTAGTGCACCTTTTATGAACTTTTCCGTTTTGTTCGAAGAAGCCACTTCGTTTAGGAACTGCTCCATGTCTTCATCCCCCTGGTAAACCTTCACATAGTTGTTGTCATATAAGTCACCTCCCTTTCTTTTCATTTCATGGGGTGCGTAATTTTTTCCATAAGAATCAGTAACCCCTTGGTCTCCTACGGCACGCTCATTTGCCACCTTATCCATTACAACTTCTTTCCTTTCTTGTGTACCTACCACGAGGTATCGCTCATCACTCCCACAGAAGGACATGTTGCTGTTCTTAAAAATTGTCGGAACACATTCAATGGTTTTAACGCACCTTTGGAGGTTCCTCCTATCCCAATACTTAATGCTGTTATCTAAGCTCCTGGTAAAAAAAAAGTGATCCTGTTTTCTACATGTCAAAATATCCACAACGGAATCAGAATGGGAAATTTCCCTAGGAATGTGTTGCCTAGGTTTTGGGCTATACATATAATCATTGGATATTTTATTTCTCACTTCTATCTGTCCGTTTTCACACCCCAAGATGATGGAATTCCCATCGCGAACAAATTGACAACAGAGAACATTATTTTGCATCATGTTCTTTTCATTTACCACTTTTAAACATTGATGATGAACTAATTCTTTATCAATCCCGTAACAATTGTTTTTCTCCAAGTGCCAAATTCTAACGGTGCTATCTAAACTTCCACTTACGAAGATGCTTTCATTACATGGATGAAAGCGACAACAGTTAACACTTCTGGTGTGTCCCTTCGTTTTATTAACATCGGTAATGTACATATCTCCCCTGATGGTATTCTTCACTATTTTTCCTGTCCTGTCATACACATATGATTTATTTCCATTCGCTACCAGAATTAGGTTACTAGTCGCATCTACTGATGGGATGATGGACCCTTCTGCTAGGCTAATAATTTTGGAGTAGCTTTTTTCCTCCCTGTTCATACTCTGAAATTCATATATGCGGATGCAGTTATCGTTGCCGGTCAGTATGAGGCTACTTCCCTTTCGTACTGTCTTCAGTCCGCTTATATTTTTCTTGTGTACATGCAGAACTTCTTCCTTCATTTTGGCAAATCGCACTTTTGCTCTTCCATTATCGGAGTCATCATCATTGTTGTCATCATCATTGTTGTCATCATCATCCTTACCATCGTCGCTTCCTTCATCGCTTCTTTTATCGCTCCCTCCTGAAAATTCATTGAATTCGTCAGACTCGGAAAATTCCTCTGGGTATTCGTCATCCCCAACAACGTCATCGCTTTGGTTGTTCAACTCGCCTGACCTTCCGTTTAGGTTTTTACCCGCGTCGTTCTCCATCATGCTGGGCAATTCTTCCGTTAAGGGGTGATTCCGTTTTCTTCTCAGTTCTCGTGTGTTAGGGATCCACCCTTCCCGCAGCGCCGCGTAAAAATCGAGCTTTGTCGTGGGTACTTTGTTGCTCTTTTTTTTTTTTTTTTTTTTTTTTCTTATTTCGTTTGGTCTGAAAAAGGACAGTTGAGGGGTCCTCCGGAGGAGAATCGCGCACCCCTTCGTGATTCGCACGCTGCTTTACTATGCCATTTTATATATTTTTTTTTCAATCGGAGCATATTCGCTTCGTTGCATTCGCCACCGCCGTGTTCTTTTATCAAAATTTACCTTTCGCGCGTTCAAAATTTTCCCCATTTTGTAATTTCATTTTTTATTTTCATTTTTTATTTTCATTTTTCTTGGAGAGAAAGCTCCCATTGGATAATCTGCACAGGAAAGTACATCAAACGGCGAATCTCCCAGTGGCAGATGGAAAATTTACCTCCACGTACCGCTGCTCATTATGTTACTTCGCTTTTAGATGCTATTTGCGGCGCCCCTCTTCATTGAGCAAGAATTTTCTGTGAAGCTGATTTGTGGTCCTTTTTTTTTTTTTTTTTTTTTTTTTTTAAGACGCGGAATGGATCACGCTGTCACCACATTCCCTTTGGGGACACATAATCATATCCCTACCTCAGGAAGTAACCCCTGAAGTAGGAAAAGTATTCCAAGTGGATTATCTAAATTTTACATAAAAAAGGGCCATTCTTCCTGGACACACAAAAATCATCTTAGGACACAATTTGATCCTTCAGGTGAGTTGACCTGCAGCCCATTTTTTGCTGGATCATCCAAATGGGATGTGCCATGAGGTTCCTCCAAAAAGATATTAATTACGCGGTTGGAAAACCAACCAATGGGTGTGCCAACATACAGAACAGCGAATGTTCACGCAGTGCATGTACCCATGCCGAACTTCATAGGACACATAGAGGGAATAAATGAATAGCAATTAATGAGTAAGCCAGCTGGGGGTAGTTAATTAGGGAACAGTTAATGAAGACGCAATAAATCTGGGGCGGCGCCGGCGCGCTCAAAAAAATGTTCGCGAAAAAATAAGCGCTAAAAAATTAATTAAACACATTAAAACAATTTGACAGGGGTTAGGGTCGGGAGAACCTTTCAAAAATGAGAACGTAACTTGGGGTGGAACTGGGCAGTTAGTTCTGTGGGTGTATGTGCTTGTCCAAACGGCACATGGAAAACTCTGACTTCAGCGTAATACGTTGATTTACCGCTTGGTGAACTTCCTTACTCGCGCAACGACCTCCGTTCGCAGCTCTTTAACATGGTTATACTGCATCTTCTTACGGGTGGACCCCGCAAAATGTCTGGAGAGAGTGACTAACCACGCCATCGTTGTTGGATGGGCCAATATACTTAGCACATCTCTTAACCTTATCGGAGGCATTACTGGGCGCAACAGAAGTGGGCACTCCCTCGAGCATTTCCATGTCGTTCTCACCATCCCCAATGGCCAAGGCGTTATTCAAATTGATGTTGTAGCTTTCGCAAATTTTCTTCACCCCCTCAAACTTGTTAGTCTTCTGGTGAAATAATTCAATATAATACATAAATGTATTTGCTACGTTAATTTTGTGCCCAAATAAATCCTTGCAGGATTGAAGAATGGAGGAAATGTTTTGCTCATTTAAACACATAAGTACTTTATACACCTTCAACGTTTTAAAAGTTTCTTCATTAATTATTTCAGGAGAGACACTTTCTACATTCATGTAGTTCCTGATTTCTTCATTTATGCTGAAACAGAAAGTTTTGTCTTCCGTGTACCAAATACAGTACTGATCGAATTTTTTTTTTTTCGTAAAATTATGTATGTCCATTTTTAGCTCATCATTAATAATGTGGTCAATTATTTTTTCTCCATTTTCAGCATACGTTATACATCCATTTAGGTATATTCCTGGGAATAGCTTTAAATCGTTTTTTTTTAATTCTTCCCCTATGACCCCTTGTACAGAGAATATAGGTCTCCCAGTGGCAAACACAATTTTTATTCCCTTCTCCTTGGCCTTTATTAATGTTTGCATGTTCAGTGGGGATAATTTATTGTCACTGTTAAGCAATGTTCCATCTATGTCTGTGAAGAGGATTTTTATTTCGTCCTTCAAGTTTTCGCGATTTACATTTTTTCCCGCATGGTCCACTATGTCCAGCATTTTCCCCGTCATTTTTTGTGGTAATTTCCTTTTCTCCGTCGTGGAACAGTTTCGATTCAACAGCGTTGTAAAGTATGCGCGGGATACAGACGTTGCGTGGGGGATAGTTCGTCTACACAGAGGAACTAGCATGTAATGTAAATGAGGTGAAGTATCCACAGTTCTGTAAAAAAAAAAAAAAAAAAAAAAAACTTCTAGCTATTTTTAGTTCCAAAATTTTTGGGAGGGAAAAAAACGCTGCCGTGCGTGCGATATCATATGAGAGCATATGTAGACAACCCCTTATCGCACACTTCAATTATACGTACATATGTACATCTACACGCTTTGCCTTTTCATCAATTGGTTCACATTCTCTTCTTTGAAGGAGCAGTTTTGTCGAGCTAATTCGTCAAATTATTTCCCCATGCCGCTTCCTTCTGCTCAGTTTGCCAATTTATATTTTATTTTATTTTTTTTTAAGCCAAAAAAAAAATGAAAGTTCATTTTTTTTTAATGCAAGGCGAACGGAGATATATATATATTTTTTTTTTCTTTTTTTCTTTTTTTTTTTTTTTTTTTTTTTTTTTTTTTTTTTTCGTATGCATCATCCAGTGGAGAAACGTTTAGGCAGTATTTCTGCAAGATATTACGATTTCACCATTTTGCGTGCGGTGTTTTCGGGGGGCGCACTATCATATGCACGTATTGGGGGAGCATACCCGTTTAACACGCATGAAAGCTCCCGCAGGTGCGCGACCACTTTAAGAGTGGCCCCCTTTTCTACCTCCGCGCGGTGGCCACTCGACGGGCGTTTCTCAAACGTAACACTTAAATTTTGTGGAGCTCTGCTTAATTGAGAAAGGACCATCCTACTTCGTGCCCAAGCTATTTTTTTTACCACTTGGGGAATTTTTCTCCACTTCCCCCTTTGTCCTTCACTTTCTCACGAGTAACTTGTGCACGGAGAAATAGCACTCCAAATTTTGCACTTCATTTGAAATTTCATTTTGTGCATCACACCTTTTTGCGCTTCTTTTTTTTTTTTCTTTTTTTCCTCACCGGCCCAGTGCGCCCCCTTCAACATGGTCAAGCATAAGGACTACAAGAAGAGCGACTTAGTGAGTATCCTGTCCTCGAACGTTAGCAAGGAGAGGAACAAAGCAGTGAAGCTCCTGAAGAAGTTTGAGCCCCTCCCGAGGAAGCACCTGGATAGCAAATTCGACCCCCAAAGTGCAGTTGTGCACAAATACACTTCTTTGAAGGCCTTTATGTAAGGACTGAGGGTGTAAAGGGCACATTTGTTCATGCCTGCGGTGAACGTCCATGGTGGATATTTCCTTATGGTCACCACATGCCTTTTTTCCTGCCTATTTCTACCCCTGCAGGTGCTGGAGGTGCGACAAAGTCAAGCAAACCAATGTCAAGGTTCACTGGGATACTGCAGAAGGTACGAATAGGAGGGATGCAATGAACTGCTCCACATAGCAGCGAAAAAAATGAGAGCATACGTGTGTACCCACCCTCATTAGAAACGTACACCGTTACTTTAACTCACCAACCAACCTCGCAGGACTGAAGGTCATCTGCATCTCATGTCATGGGAATCTGCTCGCAATGAAAGAGGTGGAAAAAGTCAGAAAAGAAAACAATACCAATAAGGAAATTGTAAAAAATTTGAGCAACATGTAGGAAGGAGTACCTAACTTGTGTAACAACTATATTAGACACCGCGTCGTAGACACCTCAGTTCTTCTACGTGGTTATGTGTCTGCCCAATTGTCATTAATCATCAAGTGGTGTGAGAAAGTAAATATCGCTGTCAAGCAACATACAGTATGGTAAAAAAAAAAAAAAAAAAAAAAAAAAAATTAGAGGAAACATGATTTACTCTACATGCTGTTAATATGTGCTAAGAATAATATTTTTTATTTCCATTTTTTTTTTTTTTTTCCGCGTCCCCTGGACCGTTTGTGTTTGTTTCGATTCGTCTTTTTCCTTTTTTTGGTAAACTTGGCGATATAAATATGCCGACATGATCATTCTTCTTCCTCCATTTATTTTAATTAAATCACAAGTGGGGGGAATTTGCACTACCAGAGTTTCACCACGTGCAAAGCGCCCACCAATTGTCTTCACTCGACTGGCGTTGTGCTCTGGGAAAGCATGAGCAAATGTACAGAAAAGAAAAAATATTCCTTTCACGAGTTCAATTCGTGGCATGGAGATTTCCCCACAACGGAATTTAACATAGACCGTACTTCGTTCTAACGGTGTGCGAACCACTTGTTGGTGAAGAAAATGCCATTTCGAAATGGCTAGCTAGATAATTCTTTTTTTTTTTTTTTTTTTTACCTGACTAGTCAGCAATTTTCATTTTGGCTAGCCCACCGATCAGGGAAAGCAGAACGAGTGCTTCGCACACAACCCTGCTTGGGGGGGGATCAGTACGATTTATAAAAAAAAAATAATGAACTACTAAACTTAAAGATGGTGGTGGGCACGACGGGCAAAATTTCAAAGCTGCTACAAAAAAAAATTAGTCTCGGAGAGGAGAGGCGTAAACATGTAACGAGTTACATAACAAAATACGTAGCTCCACGTAAAAAAAAAAAAAAAAAAAAAAAAAAAGGAATAGTGGTACACTATGGCACGTAGGAATATTGTAAAGCGGATGAAAGGTCACTATGGACGTGTGTATGCGGATGTATGTATCGGTAGGCCCGTCGTCCTAACCCACTCAAATCATCAAGGTACATAAAGACACAAGCATGCGGAATATTAAATCATTCAATAAAAATGAATGACCCTGTACTAAGCGGATACCATAATTAACATATAATTCGGTTAAATTAAAAAAGGGCAAACTTTTTTTTTTTTTTCTTTTTTTTAATTACGTACAGAACATTAAAGAGAAATAACGGAATAAAAGGAAACTCACATAAAACGTGGACACGTAAACGGACGAACGTGCAACGGCTAACACAATGCTATTCTCCATGGTGTATCGCTAAGAAGACACGGTGCTGATGAGCTGGAAGTACATATGTATTAGAAAGGAAAAATTAATTAACTCTGAACTTTAAAAGATTAGTCCCCCCTATGAAACGAAAAATATGTGATCAGAGGTGAAGGCACCATATTACTCATCGGTGTGCCGCCTTCTTAAAGAATTCGTACATTACTTGATGGGGTTGGCTATTCGGAATGATGTATAACAAAATGGGACAGCGGAAGATAAACTGGTGAACTGATGGGCTAATAGCCAAATGAGCTGATGAGATGATGCCCGGCAAGTGTGCTTGGAAAAACTAGGCGAAGCGTTCCCCAGGTCTTCAATATTTGAAAGTAAATCATCGCTTGGGCTCCAAAACATACAACATCTTGATACTTAAAAAGGAGCATCATTGAGGCTCGCCTGTTCCTCGTCTAATAATCATTTGAATCATTCTTTATATTATACTTTTCGAAAATCTACACGCATCCACACAAACAAAAACTGGTATTTATATATGCGCCTGTTCAACTTAAGGTGAACACACCCTGCACACACAACTAATGATTACCCCCCCATATTTACGTCACTTAGTTGCGCTTTCTAATCTTAATTTGGGGGCCACGTGTTCGTCCCTTATTACTATTCGAACCCGAGGCATCTGTATATAGACGTAAGCCAAATCCGGTGTTACCGCTCGAAGGATTTCTGTAAACTCGGGTGGAGCTGGAGATTTTGCCAGAATCCCTATTTTTAGGGGAAGTGTACTTCTTACTGGGGGAAGACTCTTTATTAGATGTAGACATTTCCCCTGCATCCGAAACATTGGTAGATGCAGAATCATTATTCTTCACTGGTATTTCCTCAGATACCATTTGAGGGGTATCCTTAATTCCAACCTTTTCGTATTTCACTGGGACAATGGGGGGTTCTATGCCTGTTTCATAAAATTTGTTCCATTTATCCTGTGAAGAAATTCCAGAATTCTTATTGCTGCTCGAAGAACTTGTTGTTTCGTCACTATTTACATTTTTTGCATTATAACCCGACTCAATCTCATTAGTTTTTCCAGAAAATTCAGATTGCTCATCGTCGCTAATTGGAGTATCTATCAAAGCATCCTCCAATTTCAGAGGACGATGATTGTCATCCAAATTTTCTTCTAATACAGATTCGGAGAAGTCTTTTGATTCTGGAGTTAGTGTATCATTCGTTTTATCAGTTACATTCTCAATGCTCGAAAGATCCTTATCCATAAAGATCTCTTTATTAGATGTAGGCACTTCCTCTACATCCAAAATATTGTTAGATGCAGAATCATTATTCTTCACTGGTATTTCCTCAGATACCATTTGAGGGGTATCCTTAATTCCAACCTTTTCGTATTTCACTGGGACAATGGGGGGTTCTATGCCTGTTTCATAAAATTTGTTCCATTTATCTTGTGAAGAAATTCCAGAATTCTTATTGCTGCTCGAAGAACTTGTTGTTCCGTCACCATTTACATTTTTTGTATTATAATCCGAATCAATCTCATTAGTATTTCCAGAAAATTCCGATTGCTCATCGTCGCTAATTGGAGTATCTATCAAAGCATCCTCCAATTTAAGAGGACGACAATTGTCATCCAAATTTTCTTCAAATACAGATTCAGAGAAGTCTTTTGATTCTGCAGTTAGTGTATCATTCGTTTTATCAGTTACATTCTCAATGCTCGAAAGATCCTTATCCGTAAAGATCTCTTTATTAGATGTAGACACTTCCTCTACATCCAAAATATTGTTAGATGCAGAATCATCATTCTTCACTGGTATTTCCTCAGATCCCATTTGAAGGGTATCCTTAATTCCAACCTTTTCGTATTTCACTGGGACAATGGGGGGTTCTATGCCTGTTTCATAAAATTTGTTCCATTTATCTTGTGAAGAAATTCCAGAATACTTATTGCTAGTGGAAGAACTTGTTGTTCCGTCACCATTTCCACTTTTTGCATTATAACCCGACTCAATCTCATTAGTTTTTCCAGAAAATTCAGATTGCTCATCGTCACTAATTGGAGTATCTATCAAAGCATCCTCCAATTTCAGAGGACGATGATTGTCATCCAAATTTTCTTCAAATACAGATTCAGAGAAATCCTTTGATTCTGGAGTTAGTGTATCATTCGTTTTATCAGTTACATTCTCAATACTCGAAAGGTCCTTATCCGTAGAGAACGGTTCTATTTCTACTTCTGCATCGCCGATCTCGAGGCTGGGGGGTTCTGCTACTGTCTCCTCGATGTTAAGCGGTTTGTTGTCAGTTGGTTCGTTTTTCATCCTATCGCTTATGATTGCCTGGGCGTCCACCTTTTCGCTCATGGAGGTTTCCGTGTGGATACCTTCGCTTGGGCTGCTTGTCTTTTGAGTAACTTCTTCGCTATCCCCCTTGATCTCAACCTTCTCAACCTCGGATTTGTTCATCAGCAAAATGGGCTCTTCTTTTTCCTTCCCTGACCTTTCAGATTCAACTTCTTGCACATTTTCCAAGGAGTTTTTTTTTTTCTTTTTCATATACATTCCTATGCCTACCCCAGTTGCTATAACTGTTGCTAGTGCTAGGATGGAACCTATGGAATACAGGATAATTTTTTTCCTCCTGCTTCTCCTCATTTGCATTTTATTCTCCATGGACTTCAATGCATGCAGTGACCCCACAGTGGGTTGGTGAGGTTTGTGGGACAGACATGGTATGAAACAGCACGATACGAGAAGCAACTGGAAAAGAAAAAAAGCGTTGTATATTCTCATTATGGAAAACGGATAGGTGGAATGTGTGTCTTCGGTATGTGTATCTCCTCAGTCACGGGCAACGTGTGAGAGGGTAATTATAGGTAAATTTCAAATACGGAGGTACTAGTGCTTCTTAGCACGTGTATGTAAGATATCAGCTCTAGGGGCAATCACACCTGCCGCTCAGAACTTATAATTAGGGAATTGTTTTTAAGCGGAATTTAGAAAGGCGGTAATTTTTTTTTTTTTTTTTTTTTTTTTTTTGTTCGATTTTTTCGATTAAAGCGACATATTGTTTCTACGCGCTTCTGTCAACGCGGTAGTTTTCTATTTTTTTTCTTCCCCCCTTTATGGCGTTTTTTGCTGAATGTTCGGCGCACAAATGTTTGTATGCCTCAATATCTTTTAAGTTGCACATACAACGATGGCAAAGTTTTAAATATGCTTCTGTGATAATAAAATATAGCGGGAATATAAAATGAGAAAGAAAAAAACATAAAAAAATAAAAAAATAAATAATTAAAAAAAAAAAGATAAAAAGAAAAAAAAAAACTAAAAAAAAAAAAAAAAAAAAAAGATGAAATATGAGCAGAAAAGTACAATTTTTTTTTTTTCTCTCATTTGTGTCGAAATGCAAATTTAAGGAGTAAATTATTTGCACATTTGATACTTTTTCTTTTGATTTATTTTTCCCCCCTAGTTTGTCAATCTATACATAGGGGAAAAAAATGCATAAAAAAAAAAAGGGTAAAAGTGCTTAAAAACAAGGGGGAAATAAATAGGTACATATGATAGTTCACATAAACTTGCTTATGTGCTTAGCAGCCTTTGGAAGAGTTTATGATACGCTAGGAGTGGGAATGCAATTTTTTTTTTTTTTTCCCATTTATGTTCATAAATTTAGCGCATTGGACAATGGCTATGATCCATTGCCTCCGTCAGCTGTACACACACATAGGCCGGTAACTCCAAAAGGGTAATCAAATGCTATGAATACGGGCCTGAGTTAAAAAAAATCGTACCTTCCTATTCCCCATTTGGATATATGGCATGAACAGGTGTGCCGTCTGGTGGGGGATGATATACGTAACGGGCTCAATGCACCCTGTCATCGGGTGATCCCGTGTTGGCAGTTGAGCTGAGGAACTTTGCCGGGGAATTCCCACGCACGTCAAACCAAAATGGAAGCAAAGGGAATGCAAATGGCAAGGAGAGGAGGGGAACGTGCACAAGAGCATAAACGTATGACCACTCACAATTATCCACATCTTTGATCTCAGACAGACTTGGAGTATATGTCTACTCGAAGGGAAAATAGTATGGGAAAAAAAAAAAAGAAAAAAAAAATGCGGAGAAGCCAAATTCGCTTAACAAGCTAATTCCCCCATTTTGAATTACCCCCCCACGGCACAGAGGCATTTTTCCTTTTACTCCTCTGTGGCGTGTCTTCCTGAATTGGACCAGCATATGGGAATGTGCGCGCACGACTTAACGGGTCTCACGACATTACATGTATATGCATATGTATGTACATATATATATTATTATATATGTGTGTGCCTGATGTGCAAGGGGAAAATCCCCATTGGCTCTTTCCCTCCCCGCGTGGTAACTCCCATGCAAACATCCCATTAATTGGACAAAAAATAAGATAAAAAAACTACTTCCCTTAGCATGCAACTATTCTATCGTTATAAATTGTACCAATTTCGACTGGGCCAAACGGATAAAGATGTGACAATTTCGGCTCTTTGCCATAGTGAAAATTTTTTATTTTTTTTTTATTTATTACTTTTTTTTTCCAACCCCATTTGCCAACTCAAGCGCCTCTTCTTCACACAACATACCAGAAAAGTAGTATTTAAAAATGACACTCGACTGGTGAATTACAAAGTTTTCAAGCGCCCAACGAGGTGCCATATTGCTACACCAGCGTTCATGTAGTAACTGTCCATCCCGTTAAGTTTTTCACCAAAGGGTAATATACAACTGAGGTTGTTCCTAAGATAATTTGTGCATCCCACTGCGGTCAGCTTCCTTCTGTCGGGAGCATCATTTAGTAAACATTCATTATATGGAGATGTTGTGTGTAAAATTTTCACAGTAAATGGGTGAGTTAACAAACTCCTGCAGATATAGGATACCCAATAATGTATATGCACATATTATACACGTACCTAACCACATACCGATGTGTGCAAAAAGACAACTTCAAGGAATGCATCCGTCCAAACCTTTCGACGAGTGACATAGACCATATGCCAACCTTCACTAATATTGCTACTACGCGATGGCTATATTTTTTTTTTCATCCTTCCCGCCTGTTAATTTACATTTTCTCTAAATTGAGCGCGCACATTTGGGAGTTACCCATTGAATAATCATTAGCAGGGGTGTAAAGGTTTAAGTTGCAAGCTGAACGGTTGGCCTCCCCATTTGGGAACACCCACGATAGGGGGAATATCATGCCAGTTGGAAAGATGTAAACCTTTTAATATATGTTCTCTATGCTCTTAGAAATGGATAATCAAATTGACTACATATATTTTCATATTTGTATAGCACGGAATGAATTCATTTTAATACGTTTTTTTTTTTTTTTTTTTTTTTTTTTCCCCGCTTTGAGGTGTGAATTTTAACGAACGGATATTTCACTCTTCCTTTGAGTGGCACGAGTACGATATGAAAAAGTGCGTACGTGCGTTTTTTCCATGTGTGTAATGTCACCTTAAGAAGGAATATGCAAGGAAAAGAGAGGAAGGTTTAAATCCCTCCTCTTCTGCACAGTTAGGATAATGGTTTTCAAAATGGGCAAGTAAAATGAAGCGTTCAATGAGGTGTAATTTTCCCTTCCAGGTACATACATGATATATACATATATAAATCGTCCACACAAAAGTGGAAAACCCTCTAATTTGATTATAATCTATGACTACGCTTGTCGTACGCATTTTTTTGTCGAATGCACAACAGGAACATTCATACATTTTTACATTTTTACATTGAGAGAGGGATGGAAAGTGACTGAATAGAAAAGAAGAAACTGTTAAGAGGGAATTTTTTACATCTCTCGTACGACGCAGCTGCCTATACACGAAAATCGCCCCTCGCCCATTCGATCAAACTATAATAAAGAAAAACGTGCCCCCTGATGTGCTCTTTCACTGGGAGGTTCACCGGCGCTACCTCTTCTCCCTTGAGAAATTTGATCATTTTATAACAGGTGCTCCGTTATACATATATTTGTAGAGAAGCGCTGTTAAAGTAATAATTTCTTGCGCCCTCACTTTTGTCGTGTGGATTCATGAATTCAAGGAAAATGCATAAGAGCGCTTACGCGTTCGTGAATTTGCCCCTTTTATAATATATGACGACATGGGCCACCGACTGGCAAAATCCCCCCCGACAGCCAGTCCATGTGCACCCGTCGGAATCTGTAATAATGATACATACGTACAAACTATAAATGCGCTTATTTATGCATACCTACCTTTTATATGCACCTTCGTCCCCTTGGGTGTAACGCTGAGGGTTGAACTTCCCCCCGCCTCTTTTTATAATAAGCCCCATGATAAGGGGATAAAAGGATGAATAAATTTACGTATATGGGAGAAAAGTCGAATACGTGGTGACTGACTTCACTGTTCGGGGAAAAAGTATAAAAATGTATCAAACTGGGAAATGCGAACGGAAAAACAAAAAAAAAAAAAAAAAAAAAAAAAAAAGGGGGGAAATGCCTGTATACCGTTGGCAACATAACTATTTTATATATTAAAAAAAAAATCAGCCTACTTCGCGCTGCCGGTACGATGCGCATACAATATATATGTGTATGTAATGTTTTTTCGGCATGAGCACTTTTAGAGCTGCCCTTCGTTCACTGCACCTCCTTGTATATGTCACGCTCAAGGGAAAGGTAATATACCACTTTATTTTACGTACATGTAAGCAGGCGCTCTACGTGCATCTGGGACTTGTGCCCCCTGAACCAAGAGTTCCTAGCAATGTAGATGCCAACCATCCGTACATGCTTTGTATGTTCGTTGCCCCCCAAGGGGATGAGTACTATCATCCTTCATCCATTTCTGCGCCATTATGTGGTATGGGGATTAATTCCCCCCCCCTATATTAGCACAGCGCTCTGGTTCCTTATATGTGAGCACTTGGCGACGCGACTAAGCTAGCATAGTCATGCCTGGGCCCGTGGACAGTCGGTCAGTGGGCGCTGTGCGCAACGGGGAAAGTGCTAATTCCCCGTGTTGGCAGAAGAGGATAGTGCGGGCGTATATCTATATAAATTTATATGTAAATATATATCATAGCAGAAATGTATAAAATATCATCGCATCGCCCCATTATTTGGGCATTTCGCTCCCACGCGCGCGGAAAATCCCTGTGCCATCGCGTTCCTGTTTATAGGGGAGGTACGTTATATTATTTTCTATGCTAAGCAAAAATACGTGAAACGTGAACGTAAAAAATTGAGAATGCGGCATCACGTGAAGGGAGTACAGTATTGTGGTAAGAGCGCATACGCAGCGCGGTGGGATATAAAAAAAAAAAAAAAAAAAAAAAAAAAAATTAATATTAAAAAAAATTTATCCCAATATAAAAAAATAAAATGCGCAAATTCGCAAATTAGCAATTTGGTACATTAACAATCAACGCAAAATTAACATTTAAGTACAAAAAAAATTCCAACCTCTTGAAAACCAATTGACCAATCAAACAAACCAAAACCAACCCACGCAAGCGAACGATAATTCTTCAAAAAACATTTCCCCATACAAAAGCCATACAAGGAAAAATTATATTGTAACTTTCGACAGTCGAAAATTTATTCTCCCACAAAAGTGAATAAAACGTTCGAACGTTTTTATTTTTATGCTCCTGTGAAGCTATTTTCTCACCTGTTACGTTACTGTAAACACGTATATAACAGTCACTGGCACTTCGGAACTTTCCAAGCGTTTAAAATACTCGCAGATTTACCAAGCAAGAAGGAATTAAGAAAACGTACATTTTATGACGTGTAAAACCTGCCAACGCTGTGCTACCTTTTTTGTTGTATAATTACGTACTCAATTTCATACGAACGTTGTTTCATACATTAATGCTCAGTTAAATAGGCTCAGAATTTTTTACAAAAGTAGAACTTTCTCAAAGAGCAAAATTAAAAAAAAAAAAAAAAAAAAAAAAAAAAAGGAAAGGAAAGGAAAGGAAATAAATTGAATAAAAAACAAAAACAGCTGTTCAGTGCGTCCCCTGAGGGTTAAGATTTTATAAAAACACATATCCATTTTTTACGTATGGATTAACACCCACGAGTTAAACTTCGTTAACCTGCTTCAACTTGCTTAAACCTTCATGTACCTACAAAGATCCCATTGATGAGACAAAAGGTCCGTACCGCATACCCAAAGTGAAGAGACAAAGAGCAGCGAAGCCAACATCATTTTCCCCCCAAGTGAAAATCCTTCCAATCACAATAACTGCCACCCACGTGTGAACGCAGATATAAAGGGAACCATTCCCTTCCATAAATATTGACAACTGCAATTGCACAGTAAAGTAGACGGATCCTCCCCGAGCTATGCCCATACATATGCATGCATGCCCCTTCGGATATGTATATGTCCCCCTATGACACCCCCAGATGAAAATATACCCCAATGAGAGGATTCACTCTTCCTATGAATATATATATATAAATTTATGTTACTATGATTTTCAATAAATCAATTTTCCGAAGAAACCAACAAAAAAGAAGAGTCAGGTTGATCATTTTTGCCTGTTCCAATGTAAATGAGGGAATACCCTAGCATATGCTGAATGTACAAGTCGACACATAAGGGGAAGAGCACTCTTTCCTAATCGGATTTCATACATAGATATAAGCAGATATGCATATATATGAACTTATAAATTTATAGATATAATTACATATATCCCTGTGCAATAAGACAGACAGTTAGTTCCACATTTATTATAAACTGCAAGACAGAACAGATCTACTACAGTGTGTAGGAGTTATATATACAGATTAATCACTCACCCTTTTTCAAAATTCCTCCCGGAGATCCCCGCTCCGATTTACGTAGTGTTTTTTTTTTATATGCATAGTGCTAATATAGCAAAATTCCTATTAATTGAAGAAAGGCAAAGAAGGAAAGCCCCTCTTGGCTGGCCACCACCAGATTCTCCCTATTCATAGCATCCCCGTACCCCCCACCAGGCCCTCCCCCTCATTTAGTCGCAGCACAGCCATTTGTAATGTGTCGAGTGTGTGGGTAGCAGAGGAGAGTAGGCGAACCGGAGTACAGGAGAATTGGACCTAGCTGACGCGGAGAAGCGAAGAGGCTAAAAGGAATAGGCAACAGGATAGACGTGCGTTGCCCCCACCCCCAACCCCCCAGCAGCACAAATCCATCATGGGTTAACATGCAAGAAGGAGAAAACACATACACAGTTCATGCAGCCAGAGATAGTTAAAACAAGTGAACAGGGAGTGCAAAACTCGTATACCCCCATATACGGTTATATGAATGCGCGCAAAAATATTTTCTAACCCCACCCCCCCAGTTGTAACAGCCCTCAGACAGTAAATAAAAATCATGTTTCGATGCATATGTGAGGAAGGAAGGACGAGTCTACTTAGCGCAAGAAGTTGAAGGATACCCCCTCAAGCGATATCCCATTTTATGTAAATTACAAGGCGTTTTTTTTTTTTCTTCTTCTTTTTTTTTAGCAAATATATATATATACATACGTATTACTCATACAACCCCTTTTGCGCCCTTCCTCGACGAAAGCATACTACGTGAAGAAGATATTATCATGTAGAGCGCTACATGTACACATACATATAGGCATATATATATATGTATGGACGAACCTCCCTAGCTGTGCATATGTAATTATCCCTGCATATGCACACATTACGTTCATGTTGACGGAAGAAGGCAAAGAATTCAAGAGAGAGCACCCCTCCGTTACCCCCCACCCGCTTCCGCGCACAATTTTGTATTAGTCAAAATCTCCTCGATAAGTTATACATACAATAGAAAGCACAATTTGCTGTAGCCCCAAGTAAATTATTTTTTTTTTTTCCACGATATTTTCCCCAGTTTTGATATATTTTTTTTCGTATTTTATCTGTCTCTGCGCTGTATATATCCCCCGTTGCCATTACAAGTTGATGAAAAAAAATAAATAAAAAAGAAGAAGAGGACAAATTTTAGTCAAGTAAAGTACGCAGAATTGGAGAACACATTTTCACTCTTTTGTGGAGACTAACCCGAATTGAAGCAGAAAAGAAGAGAAAAAGAAATTTTTTCCCTCGTGAGGATATACCCATTTGGATCCCACCATCAGTACGATCACCTCGTTATAGGAGAGACTTTACCTAGCATACGTTAATTTAGCTAAGCATACCCTACTGTTACCACCGTGAAACAAGAGGGCTTTTTCCAACACGTGAGATTTTATAAACTCAGCATAACATAAACATTTCGCTTAACAAAAATGAACGTCTTTGAAGGAATCGAAAAGAGAATTATAATCAAGCTGAGGAAGGAATGTTTTGAAAAGAAGAAAATTTCCTCCCTGTTAGACATCTCCAGAGAATTATGGGAGGAAAAGCTAAAGCATATCGGATGCAGCATCGTTTCAGAAATAGAAGAAGATGCCAACGCACCAATAGAAGAAAGGTGCAGAGTTTATCTGCTCTCAGAAAGTTCTCTGTTTATCTACAAAGATATGGTGTTCATAAAAACATGTGGAAAAACCAAGGTATTGTTTTTCATTCCTTTTCTGGTGGATATATTAATGCTCAAATTAATGAATCAATATGCTTTGAAGACAGATGGAATGTACGACGAAAATTTTCTTTCCAAAAATGACCTGAACAACGTTGTAGAATTCATTGGGGAGAACTTCGAATACGCATTCTTCACACATATGAATTACCAGAACAAGACGAAGGATGGTTACTACGAACAGGAGTATCCACACAAGTCTGTTGAGGATGAGAAAATATTCTTCCAGTTTTTCTTCAAGAATTTTCAATTTGCCAACACACCCCTACCGCATGGGAGAAATCACTACATCTTCTTTGCGCAGGTCAGTGATGTGATGAGCGGTGCAGCTAATGGATCCGCGAACGGGGCGGTCCCTTTCTCCCCTAGCACTCACAAGTTCTGCTCCGAAATGCATCTATTTGGAATTAACAAGTACAATGAGAGGGCCAAGTTTCACGAACTGTACTTGAACGAAGACTCCCTAAGCATATTTCAACCGAAGGGAGAGACACAGAAGGTTTACGAAGAGAATGAAAAAACGGAAATATGCTGTAGCGAGAATTCATATGATTACGCTGAGTGCTCCTCAAAAAGCACTACGAATACTAGTGCCCACGTCAAGGGCACCATGACTCCATTTCCAAATGCAGAGGATATGGGCTACTACGGTCATTCCCGCAAAGAAGCGTTTCCCAACTTCCACTCGAAAATTATCGACATGAGTGATAAGAACTTGAATGAAGGGCTCAATGATGACACCATATCCTACAGGAATGAAGAATCCCCACATGGAGGTAGCTCGAGAATTGCCTGCGCCAGCGAAGGTGCGAATCTACACATTCTGTCTTCCACATTGAGCGAGAACAAATTCATGCAAAAGCAAGTCGCACAGGAAAGTTCAGTCGCAAACATGCAAGGCGAATTACATACTTTGGATGGAAGAACACAAAGAGATGTTAAAGTTGAACAAAAGGGAGAGAACGACAGCGGCAACAACCCATATCTAAAGGAATATTACATGCCAAATGAATCCATTGTGAAGGATAAAGAAGTAGGAAGAAGAGACGGAAACGGAGGCTTTGTTTTCACCACATCATCACAGTGTAGCTCCAATGGCAGTAATGTAATTCACTTAAAGAACGCCTGCTCCAGTTTGAACAGTTTCAGTGTCTTGGATAACTGCATTAGGGTTGGAGGAACAGAATTATCCTCCGTTGTGTCTTCACCTAGAAGTACCCAACATATGAAACCGATGGAGAACCCCAAATCACAGGTCTGCGTAAAAGAAATAGATACGAATTTGTACGAATGTTCCAGTGTACAAGGTAATAAGGAGAAATTCCTTTATAACGAATTCTACTTCACGCCATGTGGCTATTCGTGCAACGTGTCACAGAAGAACAATTATTTTTGTGTTCACTACTCGCCGGAGGATTTGGTGTCGTACGTCTCGGTAGAACTTGCAAGTGACTTGCGAAACGACAGCTTTATCAAGTTTATGGCGAATCAGCTGAGTTTTTACGGAGCAAAGGTTTTTTACCTCGTGAATTATCATTACAATGTTGAAGGAAATGGCAATGGAAATCATCCGGGAGGAATGTTCTCCAAGTCAGAGGCAACACTTCTGCAGAGAAATCTCTCTAACAACATTGTATTGAACAACGAGCAATATTATGCTATCCTCTGCATGAAGGAACTTACCGTGGGTTTCCTCAAAATGCAATATTTCGTGTACGAGTTGAAAAGTGTGAAGGATGTTAAAGGAATCAATCTTCATCTGCCGATTGGAAAGAAGGAAAGTGAAAACAATTTTGCTGTGACGCCTCTACCGAACCATGTAGTGAATGATATGTACACGTATAGCTACCTATTCTGCAAGCAAAACCAAGTGATGGTGGTTGATATGGGTACAGAATTGGAGAATAGCAATGGAGGAGTGGAACCGAGCACCCCCTACAGAAACAGTGACACCAGCTCCTGTAGAAACTTGTCAGAAGATTCTCTAATTTTGAATCAAGGGGGCACAACCAAGTATGGCGACCAATTGAAGGAAATGAAAATTCCACTTATCTCCACAGGCGTTTTGGAAAGTACGTCAAGCAATGCAGACGGTGGAAAGGAGAGCACATCCCCTACCAACAGAATAGAAACAACTCAAACGAATGAAGAAGAATGTCCAGAGAAGAAACACCAAGATGATATGATAAACTACTATCGAAAAAACAAAATCGAAATGTTCACGTTGAATAGAATTCTAAATGATGATATAGATACATCAGTTGTATGTATAAATTTAGAAAAAATTTTGGTCCAGTACATCCGTTTTAAAAAGAATCTACCAAGTGTAACTCCTTTCTATTCTGTTAAAAGTAATAATGATGACATAGTGCTTAAATTCTTATATGGGTTGAACTGCAATTTTGACTGTGCCTCTGTTGGAGAAGTTAAGAAATTGACTACGTTACTTCCGGATATCGCCAGAGAAAGAATAATTTTTGCCAACACCATAAAAAGTATCAACTCCCTGATCTATGCAAAGAATGAAAATATAAACCTCTGTACCTTTGATAACATAGAAGAATTGAAGAAGATTCGCAAATATCATCCGAAATGTTCTCTCCTACTGCGTATCAATGTGGATTTCAAGAATTACAAATCCTATATGTCTTCGAAATACGGAGCGAATGAACACGAGTGGGAAAATATACTTGCCTTTGGAAAGGAGCATAACTTAAATATCATCGGGGTTTCCTTTCACGTTGGTAGCAACACCAAGAACCTCTTCGACTACTGTCAAGCCATTAAATTGTCCAGGGACGTTTTTAACATTAGCAAAAAAATGGGATACAATTTTGAAATTCTAAACCTAGGGGGGGGATATCCAGAAGAATTAGAATACGACAGTGCGAAAAAAAATGAAGAAAAAAAATATTGCACGTTGAATGAAGCCGAATTAAAGAAAGATATACAGAGCTTCCTTAATGAAAAGTGCGTGATGAAAACCAAGTATAACTTTTACAACTTTGAGAAAATAGCACTTGCCATTAATATGTCAATTGAACACTATTTTAAAGATATAAAGTCGACGCTGCGAATTATTTGTGAACCTGGAAGATATATGGTTGCTTCATCTAGCACTCTGGCTGTTAAGGTTATTGGAAAAAGGCACCCCACGTTCCAGGGGATTAGGCTCAGAGACATGAAGGGCTTGGATCCGCTTCATTTTGCCAAGAGGGGCGCGCAATCCACGGGGGGGGATAGCGCAAAAGCAAACGTCGACGAAACCAACATGGGTGAAGGGGTTACCACTGGGGGGTATGACAACCATGTGAACAGCAACCAAGGGGGAAAGACCGACCAAAAGGAGGGGGCAAACGGAGTTGTCACCCAAATGGAGAAGAAGGAAAATGCTGAAAATGCAAATAACGCGGAAGATCTACTGCATCTGAGCCACAGCAACCTGAGCGAAAACCTAAAGTGCAGCAGCAATTCCAAATTAGGAAATATAACAAACATAAAGAAAAAGGTGGTGAGCATTAATGACAACCGATACAACTACTACTCCTACTACGTGAGCGACAGTATATACGGATGCTTCAGTGGAATCATATTTGATGAGTACAATAGATCTCCAGTATTTGTAATTCGAAACCAAGGAGATAACAGTACGACATCTGAAGAATTGGCAACTTCACCTCTATATTTGGCAAATATCTTTGGACAATCTTGTGATGGATTAGACATGATCACGTCAATTACGTACCTACCAGAATGCTACATTAATGATTGGATCATTTATGAATATGCTGGAGCGTACACGTTTGTTAGCTCGTCCAATTTTAATGGTTTTAGATCATGCCAAAAGGTGTACATTTTCCCCCAAAACTCCTTTTCCTTTCTCAAGTGAGAGGTTCCGCTCCGGGCGCGTGTAAAAAAACTGAATGCTGGGTACAGCCTTATGTGGGGGAGGCACACGAAGGTACCAATGGGGGCCGGAGAGGGATTCGGAACCGTCTTCTTGAGGCCAGGCGTAGCGAGAAATTAGGGGGAAAAAAGAAAAAAAAAATGGCATATCTGAGAAGGCAAAAAAAAAAATGGCATATCTGAGAAGGCAAAAAAAAAAATGGCATATCTGAGAAGGCAAAAAAAAAAATGGCATATCTGAGAAGGCAAAAAAAAAATGGCATATCTAAGAAGGCAAAAAAAAAATGGCATATCTGAGAAGGCAAAAAAAAAATGGCATATCTAAGAAGGCAAAAAAAAAATGGCATATCTAAGAAGGCAAAAAAAAAATGGCATATCTGAGAAGGCAAAAAAAAAATGGCATATCTAAGAAGGCAAAAAAATGACGCATTCCCTAATTTAACCTTAAAACAATGAATAGGATTTAACCTTGAGCACCCGCGCACATACCATTTGTAGTGTTTTCCATTGCTCGACGTGCACCACCTAGCGTTGCGCGTTGGGGTGTTTTTATTTTTAAATTCACTGCATATATATAGCAGCTGCATGTGTACAGGGGCAGGACGTGGTAGCCACACCGTTCATAGGAGGAACAAACCACTCTGTGACAACCTCCATGGAGCAGGCGTGTGAAGCCACGCCTAACATAACTGCAATATAGAAACGGCTTTAAATTTAAGTATTTACAGTTAATCTGCGTGGCAGAAATAGAACAAGGGGGAGGGAGGGATTGTGGGCGAAGGGAAAAATGTAACACCCACGCTAAGCACCACGGGAGGAACGCACCAATGCATCTGCCCATCCGCTTAACTGTGTGTATACGCTCCCTTCCTCACCCCCTTGCGGTTATGAGAAAAAAAAAACAATTTTGTTTTTTTCCATTGTCTCATCAAAGACAGTGCATCTTCCCTATTTATATCGTTCTGCATGTCTCTTTAATTAAATAATCGAACGAATAAAAATTTAAAGGATAAACACTATCATCAATTTCTTTAAAAAAAAAAAAAAAAAAAAAAAAAAAGCAAACCAGGTGTGGGATCTGCAGGTAGGACATATTTACACATTGCTATGCGCATATGTATATAATGGTATCTCCGCTTTTCCCTCCCTTCACGTTTCAACCGGGACGGGCGCATTTTTCACGCACTTCGGCCTTTGCCGCAGCTTAAAGTTAAAATGTCGTCCACGCGAATACATGGAGGGCTTCTTGCACTCCGTAGTTTTCCCCAGGCTCAACATGATGGACCGCTTTTTCTCCGTCATAGGGTTTGGCTCCTCCGTGTCCGCGTAACTATGTGGAGAGGTATACCCATCGCTTTGACTCATCCTGTGTGATATGCCCTCCTGAACGTAGGAATCGTGACCAGTGGGCTGATCTAGGGTATGGTCGCTTGATGCGTCCACTTCGGCTGTGCGAGCCTCCTCAAGGGGATCCTCAGCAAAGATATACTTGCGGCCCTTCTGGTAGGAAACTGGCTTGATCATTTTGTCCCTGTTGACAGCCAACCCCCCCCGACTTATAACAAACCTACGGATAGCCTTTTCAATAAAGTTATAATTTTTAACATCGTGTTCTTTCATGAGTTGATATAGCATAATGAGTTGGTAAGCGAGTGGCCGCTTGGCGGACCTGGAAGGGTATTCATACACATGTGACGCACACCATTTGCTAAGGGCAAAGAGGAAGTTGTTTCTTACGCACTGTTTGGACACGAGGAAATTTAAACAAACGAAGGGATCTTCCAATTGGTTGACGTCCTTCACCCCCTGGAAATTATCAATGCGATTCAAAAATTCTTCAAGTAAATCTTTTTCGTATAACTCCCAACTGTACTTAAGTAGCTTCACCTTTTTCATTAGATCAAACAGCTCCTGTGTGGTTAGCAATTTTAACTCCTTCTGTTGTTTTTCATCAAATACGTAATAAATTACATCGTCATTAACATCCAAACGTCGCAAACAACCAACAATGCAACACAGGTTACTGTAATCAAAGAGATTCACATTCTTCACCATGGATTTACATAGAGTTCGTATAAGGTCCACGTTGGAGATATTTAAGCTTGCAAAACAGATGAGCAAATCCACATATTCCTCTGGATAAAATTTAGAACAATATCTAACAATGGCATGGAAAACTTGAACAAATAATACCCGCGGAAATAAGTTTGCTCTACAGTACAAATTTATTAGGAGGATCAAATCACGGGGCTCCATATGATTTATTTGCTTTACAAAGACATGAGAAAATGTCTTGTATAAATTATCATCTGCCAGATTCATTTTCTCAAACGAGCTCAACAGTAGCAGCGCGTCGAAGTACTTAAACTCATCACATCTGTTTATGGCATTTCTGGATATCTCACTCCATAAAACTACATCTCGTATTTTCTTATTACTACAATTTTCTGACAGCACTCTTAATTCTTGGCTCTTCATCTGTTTTATGTGTCCGTAATTACTTTCGATGATGATTTTTCTTGTGACCTCATCTGGTGGGGTGCTTGACCCGAACAACCTCCTCTGCTCAGTGGGGAGTGGAACCCACTTTCGGGAAACTCTCCACCCCTTCGGCTTCACCCCCACGATTGATTTTGCCCACCGGATCATTTTTCTTCGCCCTCTCAGGGTGGGAACTTTAATGGGGCAACATTAAGGGGGCATCCACGACGATGCCTTCCACTTGCAACATTAACAGATGGGCAGAAGAAAAAATGGTATGTTATCAATCTTGGGAGCATCACATTACATTTTTTTGTGCACCATTTTTTTTTTTTTTCCTTCATTATGTGTGTATTTTCATACTAGCTTTCCCTTTGCTTTCCATTGGTGTGTGTCCCAAATGGCGGTTAGGGAGTTTCTCTTCCACTGCGGTGGGCAATTTCCTCGCTTAAGAAAAATAACTGGGCCCTGCAGGTGATTCAGTCGAAAGAACCGAACGGTTGCACTTTTGCGCCACGTCACTTCCGCGCCATTGCATCGTCGGTCACTCCTCCATGGGATAAAACAGCAAAAAAAGCATACATAATATTATATATTTGAATTTTTTTTTTTTTTTTTTTTTTATGTTCCCCACCCCGGTGCCCTTCATGCCCTGTGTTGTTCATACATTTGGTGCGTTTATCCAGAGGGGGACGCCATATGAGGCAAACGCGGGGCGATCCTACATGGCAAGCAACGCCAAAAAAAAAAAAAAAAAAAAAGAAAAAAATTTGTAAATACAGACCGTGTTGTCACTGAAAAGGGGAACATATCTGGCTAATAAAAGAAGTCAGGCCAGAATTGAAGAACCTTCGTGCGCAGTTGCCTTTGCAACCGCTCCGTTGATCCGTCACTAATCTCCGTCGTTAGCACCATGGAACGACTCCATGATAAGCTGCGACAGGAACGGACCCACGACCAGCCGATCCTCAACCGGTGTGACTTTGACATAGTCGAAAGGTACGCGGATTCTTCGAGCGAGGAAGAGAGTGGTCACGAGGAGGAGCAACGCCCAGGTCAAGAACAACACGGAGCCGAAGAACAACATGGAGCCGAAGAACAACACGGAGCCGAAGAACAACAGCGTCATGAGGAACAAGAACCGACTGGCAAGGCCAGCCAGACGGGAGATTCCCCGAGGCTGAGTTTCCCACCAGCTCTGCACCGGAGCGTGTTGAACTTGCAAAAAGACGACCTGGAGGAGAGACTAAACCTCTATAAAATATATGGCACGGTTGATGCGGCAAGTGCGGTCAAGATTGTCAGTGGCTCCAACCCTTACAACCCTGCTAGTGTCGCCCATCTTACCGATGGGGGGAGTCATGAAGACGGAAGGAGGGAACCGAACAAATGCGAAAAGGTGAACCATGACCATGTTAACAAAGGACGGAAGAATGAAGTGAAGGAGAAACACCAATTGACCTTCCAAATGAACCAAAACGAAGTAGCAAAACTGCAGTGGACAAACCCAGTGAGCGATGAAGAGGTAAGAGAAATAAAGAGTTTTAGTGAAATCAAATTACATGAAGTACGCTTCGATTTTGAAGGAAAATTAAGAATACAAATAAACGAAACGGAATTGAACAAAAAAAAAAAAAAAAATATATTCAACCATTTTGATGGACTATATCACCACAACGACGAACCACTTAATAGTGGCTACACCTTTCCAGAAATGATTTTTCTGTGTCAAAGTTCAAATAGCAGTCAAGTCTGTATATCTCTGAAAATTATGACCAATGTGTTCATAAACTCTCATTTACGATCTTTCCGCTTTGATGAAGACTTAACATCCGACTTTTACGGAGAGAATAATGCCCTCCGGAGAAAGGACAAATATTCCTTTGGGTTCACCTACAGAAGATTTTTCAGCTACCTGAACAATGACTTAAACCTATTTGAAAAAATCATTTTCTTGATTAGGCACTGCAGGAACAGGAACATAGAAATAAATTCTGTGCACTGTTTGGCTAGCTATACCTTCCCAAACAATGTTTCCTCTTTAAGGGAGGATGTGGTATTTGATTACTGGGGGGAGAGGGACTTCCCCATACTCAGATTCTTTCACGACTACGAGGCGTTTTCCTACGAAGACTTTTTTAGCGACGGATCCTTTCTCTTTGAAGGGTGCAACATCTATTTTTACGATACGCGTAAAGGTGGGTTAGATAAATTACGCCCTAATGCACATGCTGATGAATATATGAACAAATTTTCAGAAGAATACGCCCAGGGGAGTAGGCCCCCGGGTGAAGTGAAACTGGGCGGCGAGGAGACGGGACACTCGCAAAACGAATCTTCCCCGTATGGAGGAAATGACTGGACCGAAGTAGCCAAAAAGTTAAAAATGGGGGACGTAGCAAAAAAGGAAAAACAGTCAAACGTGATGATAACAGAAGTGGCAATAGAGGAAGAGCTCATCGCCCACCTCAAACCGCTTAGCAGCATCACAGACGACCTACAAGAAATGCAAAAGATAAATGTTAAAATGGTTCATCTCAGAGGTTCTGAACGATATGCACATGAGGATGTCCTCACCAATGTGAGCACTATTCTACAGAACAATTTCGGCGTGGTCCAAGTGGAAAACAGTTGTGTATGCCTTTTAATAGGTCTACTGTCCAGATGCAGACAACAAGTAAACCTACTAACTTGTACAGACCTGATAGCGAACTTAGAAAAAATATACGAATCGAAGATAATAGGAAGCGAGTTGAACAAAGAGAGAGAAAATATACAAATGAACCAAACGGATTATATCGAAACGAATTTCACATACAACTTAATAACTCTGATAAAGTATGTCATCATATACAATTACGATAAGAACCTTTTGGAAAAATTTAAAGTCCTTTCGTTTTTATTATTCTACAGAAGCCTTCCTTTTATTCGAAATGCTGAAGACAGAAAAGAGGTCTTTTTCTTGGGAAGCGAAGTTTTGAAGATATTTAGACTGCTACTTTTTTGCAACCTATACATAGAACCCGTTGACTATTTTCATGATCTAATTAATCATCTGCACAGAAAGGGAATCCATGATGATCATGGCATTTACAAAAGGTTTCTTTCACAAGTGTATTTGTATTTAGCCACGTACAACATTGTGGGGAGGAGTGTGGACTTGTCAGGATTCCTGTACACAAATAAAATTATAAACACGCTGGAGATTCAGGTGAAAACTCTTTTTCGCCACGAGGCGATGAAGGGAGAAGTCGATATTCCAACTGCTCATGTGACAAATGTTGACGTGACAAATGTTGACGGTCCAGTCAAAATTGTCGACAGGCAAAAGAACAAATGGGACTTCGCCCACTTGTGCAACCTACAGTTAATTCACCAGTGTGGAGTTTACCTTTTTTCTGTTTTCTGGTCCATAAGGAGGAAACGCCTAATTCGGGAAAAGTGCGTTGAACCCCATAATGTGGAGGCTCTGCTGAAAACGCTCCAGGTGGTGCTTCGAGCGGTTATCTGTCAGTTTCACGACCTGTTGGAAGCTTACACTGAGGAGCCGCAGAAGCAACCAATGGCCAAGCAACCAATGGCCAAGCAACCAATGACCGAGCAACCAATGACCAAGCAACCAATGACCGAGCAACCAATGACCAAGCAACTGCCCAAGTGCACTGGCTATGCGAACATCATGCAGAAAATTATTCGCCGCATGATGGACGGCCCCCTCCCCTTCAACTACGTGATTTACAACAACCAAATGGATTGGCATTGCTTCTTCATCATTCTTCTCCAAATATTGAACATAATTTTGCGCATCGTTCTGGAGCTTCCATTGTTCTCTCGTGACAAAGGGGACTACACAACAGTTAATTCCTTCAAACGCATTGCCCAAGATATTATTACGTTTGAAGAGGACACACTAACACACTTCAAAAAGAACATTTTTTACATGGAACATGTGCAAGACTCCTATAACCTTTTTTTACCACTGTCATACCTTTTTTACAACGTTCACAGCTTTAAGAGAAGAACCCACCTCATGTGTAGTCCATCTGATCAGTCTGATAAAGACACTGTGGAGAGACTGCTATACTCCCTGAGTTTTTGTTCATCTGTTCCCTTAAGCTACTTCTCTTTGAGGGCAATTTTGACGACCTCCCCTGAAAGAAATATCAGCCCAGGGGGTGAAACAGACGAGGCCATTTTTTCTTCACAAAACTCTGATCATTCCGCGCAGGCTTCCTCTGTGGAAATGCGCACTTCCCGTAAAATATCGAATGAGTGTAATCAAAGAATTATCGAGGAGACCCCTTCAACCAGTCGTGACCACGTAGACATTCCGAAGAACATCATACTTTTCCTAAGGAAGTACATCAAGGGGAAATTTCTGCTTTACCACAGCAAGAAAAATATTTTCCTGCTTCTACTTAAGAATATATTTAGGGAGTGTAATCGTAAATGCGAGGAACAAGAATCTATGGAATTTTCGCACGAGGGGGAAGTCACCAAGAGAAAGGAGACACTTGTCCATTCAGTTTTCAAATTTTTACTGAACAAACACATCGTCAATTTTATAGGAGAGCACATGGATGTATCCATTTTTTTTAAATACTTTATTCAAATTTTTATCGCCAATGAGGGAAAATGCATTGGAGACTCCCTGGGTGAGAGGATGGAAATTTATTCGCACTTGGTGCGCATAGCGGAGGAGTACATTTTTAAGCGGGTGGCCTGTACAGACAGCGAGGGGGACCACCCCCTCCTCGTACACCATGTACACCGTGTTGTCACTGATTTTGGTAAGGACGATCATCACAATGATGGTAACTGCGAAAATGCTAACCCGGAGGATGGTCCAGGCTCGCACCCGCTGGACATACACGTGAAGCGCTTACTAGAAACAAACGGAAGAAACATAAAAGCCAGCACTTGGCAAAAAAGAATACAGATCAGTACCCAGCTCTCTGTGGCTATATTTGAAAAAATTATTGAGTCTTTTAAAATGGCATATTTCTTCAGCCCCCTGATGTTGGCAATTTTATTTTTCCTTTCGTCCACGTCCTTTCCAGAGGAATGTCGAAATGTGTTTTACAGAGACACAGATTTGTTAAAAATTTTGTCAAAAAACGTATTCATTCGTTTTTCTGATGATGGGGAGAAGTACATCGTTTTTACTACGTCTACGTGCTATGGGAGGGTAGAAACAAATTTTTTAATTGATCTGACATCCCTTTTCCCTTCCATTTTTTCCCTCATGTTAGACGACTCACATGCGGACTGGTTCGCTCCCAGTATGCACAGCTACTTCGGATCTCTGCGCACAAAGTATCCCTACCCCAGTTTGTTACACTTCCTCTTTTACGTTAGTACAAACGGGAGGTGAATCCCGCAAGTAGGGAGGTACATGTAAAAGAATATAGTGAACACCTGAGCAGGTTCCTACAGTTTTGTCTCTTCTTCCCATGTCCAATTTGTATTTCTTTTATGAGAGAGATCCTCCTCTCCATCGTGTCTGCATTTTTACTTTTCTCCCGTCCATGCAAACTCCAAAAATTTATACACCCTCGCGAGGGTTAAATCCTCCACGTGCTCATCATCAATTTGTGTACCATAAATGGCTCAGAATTGTAACCCTTACTTTGTTGTAAGAAAAGGTAATCCTTCCCAAAGGGGGAGGAGACCAGAGGGTAAAAGAACTACATGGTATACTCAACCAGGAAAATCTTGCACAACTCATACAAGGCAATTATAAGGCAGTAATTATCCCACCACCTGTCAGTTTTCATTCTTACAATAATTGATAAGTTCATGATGGGGAATACTCCTATCTCCAGGTGTGTCCCTAGCTTCTGACCTAACGACAACGAATCCTCTCCGTAGCGCATTGACATAACCACTTCTCATCAACTGCAACACAACCCAACGTTGCACCGTTTTCTCTATTTTTACCTCCCATTCGAGTTGTCCATCCGTTTAAGAAAAAGGGAAAAGAATAACTGACTCAGTGGGCTCCTTACACATGTTCACTTGTTCGCTTCCTCCCCTCCCGTGTCATTTTCTCTACATGCGTTATTTCTCCCATACGTCTGGCCAATGCACAACGAACGCGCAGTCATTGCAAATCATAAAAAAAATGAGAATTGTCCCGTTGAATATTTCAAACGATGCACTAAATGGATCCAAAGGGGGGAACTCCCCCCCGCCCCCCTTGCACTTGCGAAAACTTGGTCATTTATAGAATACGAAAAATGCCACGACTGTGAAATTTTAAGATAAAAAAGTATAGGGCACCATCGAAAAAAAAAAAAAAAAAAAAAAAAATATGCCTTTGTTTATAGCATGTACCCATTTTCTTTTTTATGCGTACAAAAATTGTATTTATTTTTTTTTTCCAAAGTACGCATTGTAAGAGAGAAACATTGAGAGGACGCTAAAACGTGTTTTCCTGCAATGAGGGGAATGATGTAGCGACCTTCTGAAGTGCCAAGTCTACGACGGCCAAGCCTGAGTTGGGCCCCCACGCAAGCTCCAAGTGTACACCCTGAAGCTGCAAATTTTCCCGTCATTTTTGTTGCCAATTTTGTCGCCATTTCCGCCGTCATTCACCCCAGGAACAACAACGTAAGATCAGCGTAACATCTGCATAGGTGCTACGCGACTCTCCATCCTAGCGGAAGACCTCGTGCGCAACGCCATCATACGGACATATACCTAGCTTAACGAGGAAACGAAACGTGAAGTCCCCACCATAGTTCAGCCATGACAACTTACAATGTCCTTGGAGAAATAACCGCGTTTGATGAAAAGGAGACCGTTATTTCGCATCAGTATGCGAGAATTAGGAAGATAGAGAATATCGAAAAATGCAAAAATTTGAAGGTTGGTTTGTGCGCAATCATCGAGGTGTAGCGTTAGCTCCCGTGGAAGATATTTCTCCTGAACGGGGGCATACGTGATGACATACACCCATTTTGACGTATAGTCCTCCATAAATCATGCATACACACTGACAATTTCTCCCCACCTGCACATGTCTTCCCTTCCCGTCGACCCCCCCCCCCCCTCCTTCCACGCTACACAGACCCTGCAGTTGATTTCGAACTGCATCGAAAAAATCGAAAATTTGGAAAATAACTTAGAGTTGGAGAACTTGGAACTATACGAAAATTCTATTAAAAAAATAGAAAACATTTTCATGCTCACAAATTTGAAGTAATATCATCACTTGGCATCTGTGTATCTTGCCTTTCCGCCGCACCCCCCCGAATATAAGCGCGCATACACACATACATATATACATATACGTATATGTATGTGTATACATATATAGATATACATATACATGTATACATTTTGTGTGTGCTTCCGGCCCTTTCCCTGTAGAGTACTGGACCTCTCCTTCAACAAAATTCGGATTATTGAGAACATCGACACGCTGGTAAACCTGGAGGAGCTGTACCTGTCTAGCAACAAAATAGCAAAGGTAAGTTGGAACTTCCAAGGGTGATATTTTCCGCCTTTCTGCAACCCCCTTAGAAGGGTCAGAAGAGGCAGAAGATTCGTTAGAGGGAGAAGTGTGCAGAACCGTTATTGTACACATAGGACGCACGCCAACGGGGATGGTTATTTGGACATAACTATGCGCGATGATAATGTCTTCCTTTACACCTCCCGTAGATCGAAAACCTGCAAAATTGCAAAAAACTGAGACTGCTAGAATTGGGCTATAACAGAATCAGGAAAATTGAAAATTTAGAAAGCCTGATAAATTTGGAAGAGCTGTGGTTAGGAAAGAACAAAATAGAAGAACTGAACCTCCCTAGCTTTCCAAAGTTAAAGAAGCTAAGCTTACAGCACAATCGATTAACCAACTGGTCCGTTGAGGTTATTAAAAATATCCCACAAGTCACCGAACTATATCTCAGTTACAATAAATTAAGTACCATTGTGGAAAACATAAGGGAGTTAAAGCATCTGAAAGTGTTCGACCTGTCTTACAACGAAATTGAAAATATACTAATCTGTTCAGAGTTGAAATCTTTAGAAGAATTATGGTTAAACAACAACAAGATTGATAACATAGAGATGATTAAAAATCTGCGTGAAAATGAGAATTTAAAAACGCTTTATTTGGAAAAGAACGGAATTCAGGACAAGCTAAAGGGAGACTATAGGACAGAGATTATTTCTATCCTTCCACAGTTGAAGCAACTTGACGCCCTGCTCATTTCCCCGATAAAAGTGTCGTGCGGCCAGCGCACTGTAGGGAGAACGCAGTGATGGGGGGCATTATGCGGAAGATCATGTGGATCGGTCCCATGTCGACAGAACTACAGTTATGATTGCCCCCAGCGGAAAATAAAACAGGAGTTACACTGAACAAGCTCGAAATGGCAACACGAATAAATTGGTATTCCTTAACAGGGTTGATTGTGGGAGGGACAGAATGTGGTACGTGTAACCGGCTTCCTTTGTTTTCTACAGGAATTAAGTTAAACCAATTGACCCGTAGAGATGAGCCCTGCAGTGACGCATAGCATATGTATAGCCTGCGGCATAAGTGTTTAGTACCCCCCCTTTCTCTTGTTCACAAGGAGAGAATCACTTCTCCTAAGTGCAGTATTTTTTTTTTTTTTTTTTTTTTTTTTTTTGGACAAATCTGTTCGTAGGGCACGTTTTTTTCTGTTTGACAAATTTATTATTAGGGTACATTATTATTTTTTTTTTTTTTTTGGAGAATTTTTTTTTATTTCTTTGGGCTAATTTTTTTTTGTGTCAGAAATTTTTCTTTAGGGCAAATTATTTTTTTCTTTGACAAATTTATATTAGGGCGAATTTCTTTTTTTGGCAACAATTTCTTTTTTTTTTTTTCAAGAACAAATAAAAAAGGAAAGAAGGAAAAAAAAAGAAATGTGCCCTAATAATAAATTTGTCACATAGAAGGAAATTGTCCAAAAAAAAAAAATTCAATAATCATTCTTTTTAATCTTCAATAAAGGTGTTCTGCGAAGCTACATGAAATAAAAAATTTTGCCGAACAAGTCAAAATTCGTGCACTGAGAATTTGTTCTCAGAACTTATATTATGTATTCACGCGAAAATTTTAGTTCAATGGAGAAAAAAAAAGGGAAGAAAGCAATCAATGGAAGGAACAAATGTGCATAATAAAATAAGGAAAAACAAATATGAAAAAAAACAAATCCATCCGCAAGGACAAACATGGAATATTTTCAGTTATGACAATACTGCTATATAAAAAAATACATCGATTACATAAGTGTGCAAAATACTAAGCACAAAAGTGTAATAGAATTCAATAGAATATATATATAAGGAGAAAATAATTAGGGGATATTTTATAAAAGAAAAAAAAAAAGAACCAACGTAACAAACATAATAAACGTTTGAAATATTTGACACAAAAAAAAGAAGAGAAGAAGGAAGTGCTTTTGTAAAAAAGGGGAAAATGAACACTGAGGAGTTCAAAAAAAAAAAAAAAATATATATAATTATTAAATGTTATGAGCTCTTATAGAAGTCATATTTGTGTTCTATAACCTCCCTTCTGTTCATTACCTTCAGGCCACATTGCTGTACCTCAGATGAAGGGTGTGGAATCGCTGTCTTTCTCTTCCTTCAGCGTTTTTTCTTCCCCTTGAGTGCTTTCTCCATTCTTTGTTCCCTCCTTCCCTTTACGCGCTCCCTTTTGCCTGACTGACCAGATTCAGGTTGCTCTACTTCCGATTCTGGTGCTTGTGATGGTGACGATTGTGATGATGTTGAGCAGGAGGATGGTGAGGATGCTGAGGGTGGTGGTCCTAGATCTTTTTCGCTCTCGTGGCACACCTCCTGGTACAAATCCTGCTTTGATGTTTTTTCACCCGGCTTATAGCCTACATGGTATATAATTTGCTTTGGCGATTTTGTCCTCCTTGGTCTTCTTCTACAACAATTAGCACAACATCTATAGCACCACTAAAAAAAAAAAAAAAAAAAAAAGGAAAAGGAATAAGAGAAGGAATGAAAAGAAAAGAAGAAACAAAAGAAAGAAAAGAAGAAACAAAAGAAAGAAAAGAAGAAACAAAAGAAAGAAAAGAAGAAACAAAAGAAAGAAAAGAAGAAACAAAAGAAAGAAAAGAAGAAACAAAAGAAAGAAAAGAAGAAACAAAAGAAAGAAAAGAAGAAACAAAAGAAAGAAAAGAAGAAACAAAAGAAAGAAAAGAAGAAACAAAAGAAAGAAAAGAAGAAACAAAAGAAAGAAAAGAAGAAACAAAAGAAAGAAAAGAAGAAACAAAAGAAAGAAAAGAAGAAACAAAAGAAAGAAAAGAAGAAACAAAAGAAAGAAAAGAAGAAACAAAAGAAAGAAAAGAAGAAACAAAAGAAAGAAAAGAAGAAACAAAAGAAAGAAAAGAAGAAACAAAAGGAAAATGAAAATGAAAAGAAGGAAGGGAAAGGAAAGGAAGAAATAAAAGAAAAGAAAAAGAAAAAGGAAATAAAAAGAAAAGGAATAAGAAAAGGAGAGGAAAGGAAAGAAAAAAAGAACTGACAAAAGACACATGTAAGATAATGTGCTCGTTTTATTATTGTGGAATATACAACATAGAATATGGTCTACATTCCATATATGCCATGGAAGATATAATGTAGAATGTTAACAATGAAATATATTATATGTTAATAATAGAATATATATATTATTGGAATGTTACAGTGGAATATATATATATATTACCAATCTACACAAATATTGGAAAGTACCCCATATTGCAGAGACAATACCAAGAAGAAGGGTTATGGCTATGCTGTTATCACAGACGTTAATACCATTTCCCTTATTACTATCCGAACTATTTGTTGTAATTTCCTTACATACGGTGCTGAAAACATCTGTATATGCTTTCCACCCAGCAGCTATACCTTCCCCTATTCTTTTCATTATGCTACTGTTCCCTCCCTCCTCCTGTGCCTTTACACTGGCACATTGTAACAGTATGAATAAATGTATTATTATTCCTCTAATCGAATACATTTTAACATTATGATATGGAAAAGTGCAATGGTAAATCAGAACTATATGTCAAATCTTCCGGTAGAACGTTACATATCTATTCGCCTAGGGTCCATTGTAACTAGTATTGATTTCTTCCGAATTTGCATTTTCGGGGGGGTAATCAATCATCAATACCTTTTTGGATAATCTATACTTTTCTGGGGGAGGATAAATTTGGAAGAACCTATTATTGTATTATGGTGAAATATTTTTGAACATATTCCTTAAGTAATTCCTAGGGATAATTTTTTAACATCTACTAATCTACTCTTCAGAAGAAAAATTTAAAATGGATTCCTTAGAGAAAGTTCTTCATGCATTCCTGCTGAAGGAAAAACTTTAAATACATTCCTTCTGAAGGAAAAATTTTTAATACATTCCTTAGAGGGAAAATTTTAAATGAATTCCTTTAAGTAGAAAGTTTCCCAGAAGAATATTATTAAGAAAAATTTCTCCCTTAAGGCACTTGGGCCTTTTTAAGGGGGAAGATTTTCCTTAAAACCTTATTTGTTCATTTTATTCTGTGAAGGGGGGGGTAGGGGAAAAAAAAAGATTATCCTAAAGCACATAGAAAATTCTTTCTATAAATTTTTTTCTTCTTTTTGCAGGAATTTTTTCGGAGAAGAATTTTTTTTCCTGCAGGAGAATTCTCAAGGAAAATTTTTTGGTTGGGGGAGGACCTTTTTTTCCTAAAAAGTTTTTTTTGAGCAAAAATTTTCCTTGTAAGTATTTTTTTTCCTGAGAGAGTAATTTTTCAAACGTACTTTTTCTCTGCAGGAAAATTTTCCCGATGAATTCTTAAGAACTTTCCCCAAAAGGTATTTCTTACAGGAAAATTTTCCTCTAATAATTTTTTTTTCAGAAGGAATTCCTTTGGAGGAATTCTACTAATAAGAGATAGAAAATTCCCCTAATAACTTTTTATGGCGAAAGGTTCCTCTCAAAGAATTCTATAGGAGAAACTTTTTTCCCCCTAATTTCCTATATTTTAAGGGAACACTAGGAAATTTTCTTTTAAGAAATTTTCATTTAAGCAATTCCTTTGGGAAGACTATTTCGAAACACTTGGAAATTCTTATATTGGAAGGAAAATTTCTTTCTTAAGAGAAACTTCTTCTTCTTTTTTAATCTATCTTTTTGTGTAGAATTATTTTCAGTGACCCCTTTTTTTTGGAAGACATTCTTTTTTTTGGGGGAGGAATACATTTTCTGGGAGGAATACATTTTCTGGGAGGAATACATTTTCTGGGAGGAATACCTTTATTAAAAAAGAACAATTTCTTGCAAGGTCTTTTTTTTGACAAAAAAAACATATACGCAAAGCTATATTTTAATGAATATATTTTTTTTTTTTTTTTGGAAGAAATTCATTTTTTCAGAGGAATATATATTTTTTTAACACAAAAAAAAGAAAAAATATATTTCTTGCAAGGCCTTTTAATTGAAGCTCCTTTTTTGGGCTTGACGCCCTATTCCCTTTCTACGCTTTTTTCTCCCTAGACCACCTTACCCCTCGCTGCTCAAGCAACAAACCTCCCAAACTCGTTACAACCCAGTCCCTTCCTTCCTTAGATCCTTTCCTTCACATTCCACAGTCCCATTACTTTCCTCCCTAGACACTTTAACTTTAACATTTAGACACACTTTCCCCCAATTCCCCCTCTTCTACATCCCCTTCCCCTATCCTCCTATAATACATTTTCTTAAAAAAATTCTCATTCAATACTCAGACACATTTATTCTTTGACAGATCCTTACTACTAAACACCTAAACCTTAAACCCATGAACACTGAACCCTAAACCTAAACCCTGAACCCCAAACCCTAAACCCTAAACCCTAAAACCTAAACCCTGAACCCATGAAAACTGAACCCTAAACCTTAAAACCTGAACCTTGAACCCTCAACACTGAACTCTGAACCCTGAATCCTAAACCCTAAACCCTGAACCCTAAACCCATGAACCTAAACCATAAACCCTAAACCCTGAACCCTAAACCCTGAACCCTAAACCCTAAACTCTGAACCCTAAACCCTAAATACTAAAAACCTAAACAATGAACCCTAAACCCTAAACCCGGAAACACTAAACCCTGAACCCTAAACCCTAAACCCGAAACTCGAAAACCTAAACCCGAAACTAGAAACCCTAAATCCTAAACCCTAAACTCTAAACCCTAAACCCTAAACCCACGAAACCTAAACCCTGAAACCCTGAAACCCATGAAACCTACAACCCTGTAACCCTGAAACCCTGAACCCGAAACCCTAAACACGAAACCCTGAACTCTAAACCCTAAACCCTAAACCCTGAACTCTAAACCCTAAACCCTGAACCCTAAACCCTAAACCCTGAACCCTAAACCCTAAACCCTGAACTCTAAACCCTAAACCCTGAACCCTAAACCCTAAACCCTGAACCCTAAACCCTAAACCCTGAACCCTAAACCCTGAACCCTAAACCCTAAACCCTGAACCCTAAACCCTGAAACCTAAACCCTAAACCCTGAACCCTAAACCCTGAACCCTAAACCCTGAACCCTAAACCCTGAACCCTAAATCCTAAACCCTAAATCCATAAACCATGAACCCTAAACCTGAACCCTGAACCCTGAACCCTAAACCGTAAACACTAAACCCTAAACTGTGAACCCAAAACCCTGAACCCTAAACCCTAAACCCGAAACGCTGAAATTTAAACGATAAACTCTAAAAACCTGAACCCTGAACCCTGAATCCTAAATCCTTTACTCTTCTTTAGAGCCCTTCCTATTCTTTATATTCTTTCCTTGCCTTTAGACCTTCTTACCCCCTATATCCTCTCATTCCTTAGGCATTCGTCTTATTGGAATCTTTCCTCCCTTTAGACCCTCTCATACCTTAGACCCCTTCCCTAGACACTTTCCTCCTCACACTAATATTGTCCTTCACTTCTTGAACACTTTACTTCCTTAACCACACTCTCACTTCATTTATCCTTTTCTTACTTCCTTTATTTTTTGGATTCTTTTATTTCCTTCTTTTTTTTCTTTCTTTTTTCTATTTCCTCCGTTCCTACACACCGTTCGCTTCTTTTAAAAAAAAAAAAAAAGAAAAAAAAGGGAAGGTTCAGGGTTTAGGCGTAAATGTTGCATGGTATTGGAATAAAGGTTTTAGGGTATAGGAGTGAGATTTCGGTTTTAGTAGTAAAGTTTCAGGATGCCAGAACGACAATATTGCTTGCTTCATTAATCATTACTCCGTGGGGGGACGAGTACACGCAATAAGGGTATTTATAACGAAAAAAAGAAAGGGGGAAGGAAGGAAGGAATTGGAAAGATAAAAGAATACAGAATAATACTCCATATTATCATAAATTCAAAAAACAAAAAATGCAATTAACCAGGAATGTGGACATAAGAAAAAATAAAAAATATATGCAACTTAGTATATACGTTCAAGAAGGAAGCTTCCCAAGGGAAGGTCCTCAAAGGACTATATATACTCAATATAATAGTGATGTTTTAAAAAAATGTGTGCGGGCGTAAGGAAGTTCTTTAACTTTTGTTCTTACTATATTATCATTATGGCACCTATAAAAGTGGGTATATTTATCCCCCCCTCCTTTTATCAGCCTTGGCTTCGGTAATTACTTTAAATCCAGCATCCTATGGGCATTTGGACATACAGAACAACACTTATTTAACATTTATCTATTATTGTTTGAATTTTACCGGTGTGCGTACCTATCTTTTATAAGAAAATTACAATCTCCTTTTTTTTTTCTTTTTTCTTTTTTTTGCAATCTCATTAAAGTGTCATAATTACCGCCTGTACAATGCAGCAAATGACCAGAACGGTGAAAAGAAAAAGAAAAAAAAAACCCTGTTGCAATGAAAAAAAAAAAAAAAAAAATGCGTTCCCAACCAAGGAAAAGTTAACATAATTGCTCCGTGCGAAGAAGCGAAACCTGAGCGTTCATTTTATATACACGAAATTATGCTCATTCCCGCAGAGCACATGGGCATAACTAAAATTAGCCTATTCCGATACCACATTCCCCGTTAAAGCATGCAAATCGAAAAAGAAGAGAATACTTTTCCCGCAGTGACAAATTAAAATTCGCATGCTCCATCGATTGGCCAGAAAATATCGACAATGAAAAACTCGCTCTGTATTTCCGCCCCCCCAACCCCCAACCCATGAGAAGTTAATGGAGTGATAAAAAAGAATGCCATCACTTCCCAAATAGTATATACACGTGCACCGATGGAACGATGCGTAGAGTAAAATTCCATTCCCAAATCAGTACATCCGAACATACGCCTCCAGAACGTGTAACCAATTGTTGCACAAATTCCAACCAACTGCCTCCTTGGGCACAATGAAAATCAGGAAGAGGAGCCCGCTTTGCAAAAGGAACCCTCAAGCAAGTAGCGGCAGGGATCATGGTGCGAGGAGGCTCCTCGACGAATACTACAAGGGAATCCCGGGCATTGAATTACAGATAGAGAAAATACTTGAAAGTTTCCACGTCAGTAAATACGACTATAAAATTACTCACCTTTTAGTGGATATAATACAAAATGAAACGATAAAAATTTTGAGAAATGCAAAAAATATAAAAAAAAATGGCATCGATAGGAGACTCTTCATTAAGGCCAACCCTACAAAGAGGGAGGACAGGAAGGAAGATCTTATCTGCCCTGATTTGGTGAGAAGTTCCAACAATGGGGACACCATAAAAGAGGCTGATGGAAGTAAGGGGATGGTTGAAGATCAGGCAAGAATTAATCAAAGTAAAGTAACTATAGACATTTCCAAAGATGCAAACGGGACTCATTTTAATGGTGAAGTGATTGATGATAGGGTAACACAGAAAGTGTCACCTGCAATGGAAGCCGACCCGCCCAATGAACGTGGCGGGGAGGTGGAGAAGGAGAATGGGAGAAATGATATGCAAGGAGACGATATAGGAATCGGTTCAAGGATTGACACCCAACATAGTACAGACGAGCCCGTGGTTCGAACACAGGAGCAAAGTCAGGACAAGGACGGCCTTGCCGAATTTCCATGTGGGGCAGAAGATGGCACGAAAGAGGAAGCCGCAGAGAGGGGTAAAGAAGAAAGCCAAGGTGATCTTGAAAATGGAGAGGAGAATAAACAGGTGAATTTGGAGGAGGGTCAGCAGAAGGTGGAAGCTGAGACGCTCCAAACCGGGCAAACAGGGCAAACAGGGCAAACAGGGCAAACAGGGCAAACAGACCAAACAGACCAAACAGACCAAACAGACCAAACCAGCCGAGCAGACCAAACCGCCGAGAGCTTCAGCATCTTCAGAACCTTTTCGAGCTACTTTGCCAAAGTAAATAAACCAAATGAGGAGGACGGAGGAGCACCCTTGACGAAGGAAGAAGAAAGCCAACCGGACAAATTGGACATCGGTGAAAGTAAAAATAAAGATGCAATACCGGGAGCACCAAAAGTAAACATCTCAGAGGATATAGCGATTGGCAAAGGCACAGAAGAACAGGTACACCCTGAAGGGAATAGCCCCTTGAACGAAATTGAAAATATTGTACATCTTAGTGAGGACCCAGCAGGTGCTCGAAGCCACCTTGTGAATGATGAAAATAAAAACGTAAAGGGGGAGTCCAATGACACCACCAAGGGGAGTGTCCACAATGCAATGAATAACAGTGGCCATGATTTGGTCGCAGGGGATGATGTAGGAATTGCCCCTAGTAGAGACCAAATGGACGAAACAGGGAAGGAAAATAACCAAGTTGGAAACAGCGTGTTGAAGGAAGAACAAAATGATGGTGAAAAGGAAGGTGCAGGAGATCAAGCTGAACAACCAAAGAGAGAACCCACCACTGAACAGGAAGAAGTGCTTGTGATAGACGAAGAAAGCATCAACCTGGCCATAAAGGAGTACGTCCTAAAGTACATTTATAAAAAGAAAAACGTGGATTTCTTGTATGACGAATTGGCAACTGAACAGAAGGAAACTAACTCGACGGGCATAGTAGACAGGAAGGTTCGATACCCAACTGGATTCCCTCCCTACTTACCAGATGACTGCTCCATTAACACCATCCTCCCTGCGTGGGACATAAAGTACAATTTTAATTGCTCCAAGGGAGAAAGTTATCAATGAGTTTTTCTCCTATTTTTTTTTTTTTTTTTTTTTTTTTTTTTTTTTTTTGTACCCCCTGACACCCTTAACGGGGTTTCACTTCCACGTATGGAGATGGTGGGGCTTCAAAATGTGGTCATGCGGGAGGAGTAGGTAAACCACCGATACATACATACACACACACAAATATATAATATTATACCTACAACCGAATCGTGTTAACCATCTGCATAATGCCGAGCACAAGCTCGAGGCCAATTATGACGATGATAATGCGCTCGAGACGGGAGGAGTGCTTCTGGTTCACGTAGTCCAAAAAGGAATTTAAATAATCCAAAGTCCAACTGAGTCTATGGTTCAATAAATCAACCCTCTGCTTTATATCAAAAATGTTTAGGATATTTAAAAACAGCTTCTTCTGATACTCTAGTTCCCACAGTGCTTCTGGGACATCAAGAATGTCCTGGTCAATGTTCAATTCATAACGCAAATTGTGTAGAGTAGTTTTGGAGGTAAATAATTGTTTGGATAAGAAGTCCAAATTACTTGACTTGATTTTTTTTTTTAAATTTTCGATTTGATCATTTTCGTAAAATAATTTCTTCTCAATTTTTCTTTCCAAATTATTTAACCTCACGGCACTTAAAAGGCCAAAAGAAATGGCTATCTTATCCGTCGTCCTGTAATTATTTGAAGTCAAATAAATCACAGAATTATTAACATAACTTTTGTTACTTATATTTTCTACTTGCAGTTCTTCAAAATCATAATTCTCAATGTTATTTTCACTTACGTTTATAAAATTTTTGCAGAAATGGAAGAATTTATTTCTGTTCTGCTTATTCATGCTCCATATAACGATACACCCATTTTTAAAGAATACGGCTGAACTATTTTGTTGGTTAAAATATGCACAACTTTCCACGTACAAATAGGGCTCTTTGTAAAGCACTTGGCACCCCACTTTTTCATATGCATTTTTCAGGGCTGCCAAATTGATAGGATTGTTTAAATAGTATGCTATTACATACGGCTCTGCGCTGTCGCAACTTTCGTCTAAGAACGGTTTCACTGTACCTAGAAGCTTTTCCCTTTTCGTGATCTTCTTCTGCGTGTATATTTTGTTACTCAACTTTTCTTTACTGGAATGGCTGTACAGGAGTTGCCTCCACATGCACGCGCACTTGAGATGGACTCTCCCCCACGGTAACGCCTTTGCACTCCTGCCGCTAAACATGGTGGAGCCGCAAAAAAAAAAAAAAAATACGCAACTGCGACACTGCCGGTGCAGAAATAGCCCAGATGCTAGACACACACCAAGGGGAAAGAATTACACGCGCTGAAAAAGGCCCTCAGCCAAACTAACCAATATTTCTCCCTTCAATTTTATACTTTGGAAATAAGAAAAAAAGAAAGGTAATGGAAGGTAAAAGGATATGTAGCAAGAAGTAATAATGCCTATCCCTTATCTTCCCTTTCTTTCCCAACAATGCGCACCACCATATCGTGTCCAACGTTACTGTACGGGGGTTTCCTCAAAATGTTACACCCCAACAATGTAGGTCATTCCCCTAGAGTGGCATTCTTGTTTTTTTTTTGCACCAAGATTCACCGCTCCACAGGTTGAGTTTCTCTCCTCTTTTCTTCTTTTTGCCCGTTGTGGGGGGGAAAAAAGAACAGAAAAGGCAGTTGGCTCCCTCAATTTCACATTTACACCCACTATTTTGGGAATCTTCAATGTGAAGTGTTCCACTTTTACCATAAGCAATGTAGACGAGTAGAACCTCTTCCCACTTCTGTTGACATGTTCAGCCCTACTTGCCTATATAATAGTATGCGAAAGCATGAAAAATTGTCCAAAAGGGCAGATCTGAAAATAGTTATGTACAGCGTCAGCACGGACATAAGTAGTGTTACCCCTATCCCAATATATTATATGTTAAGTGCCATCCACAATGTGCCCTTTTTTCTTTTTCTTTTTCCCCCAACCGTGTTGAACATGTAAAAGTGGCGCATAAGGACTAAAATGGCAGAACCACACAATGAAAAATGACATACGTTCTGCAAAATAATGGGTGGGGGTAAAGAAGGAAGCTCACAAAAAAAAAAAAAAAAAAAAAAAAAAAAAGCCAAGTTGATAGTGGTTTAAAAAAAGGGTCCAAATGATGACCTATCCAGTCAAAAATAACCCACAGGAATGGTGCAGGCGAATAGCGGTGACCACTGAACACAGCACTGGGAAATGTGATGTAAAAAAAGAAAAGGAAAAAAAAAAAAACAGTGGAGAGGAACCCAACGGGAAAGGCGAAAAATGCAATTATCATCAAAAGGGTGCACAAATGCACAGGATTATATATACATAAATGATCAAGCACAAAATCAACAGTAGAGTCATTTCACTTTTGTGTCAATATGATGCGATGGTACATGAGGCATACTGTTTAATTTTTTTTTTTTTTTTTTTTTTTTTTTTCCGGGGAATGAAAATTGCCGCAATTCGTGAGAATAAGCAGAACTGTTATCTCACTTGAATGGAAAAAATGAAAAATGAACAAATCGAAGAATGCGTTTTTCGCGTACGCCATGTGACCTACTTTGGAATGTTAAAAGGTAAGAGCAGAGAGGCACCGCGTGTATATATATGAAAGGGCACATACATATGTATAAATGTACATGCTTATACATGCCATATGTACATTTTGAACGGGTTTATTTGACTAATGATTCGTTCTTCATCTTCTTTCCTTTCCCACACAGATAACCCGTGTCGCTTGTAGCCGAATTCACACCTCCCCTTTTTTATCCAAGGCTCACATGTGTGTACACACACATAACATGTGAGATATACCAGTGCTGAGTCGCTGCTCCCTTTTCGTTTTCAGCTCATTGTTGTCCGTCTGGCAGAGCCTGTTACACATTGTTGAGGGTGTAGTTAGTACTATGTGCTTGGGTACTCACTAGTGGAGAACCCCAAGGCGACACCGCGAAAGTAGAGGTACGCGGCATATCAAGGTGCGCGACGACGCTCTCCCCCCCCACAAACTTAACGACGCATTACATGAGACATACAAAAGAAGATGGATATTTCAGGGCCGGAGGTTTGGTATGGAAACTTACCAAATGTAACCAAGTATTTAATAACCCTAATTTTTTTAGTGACCCTTCTCATAACATGCAACCTCCTAAATGTTGTGTACCTTTTACTGGATTGGAATTTGATATATAATAATTACCAACTGTGGAGAATATTTTTTAACTTTATGTACGTGGGGAAATTTTCGCTTTCTTGGGTTTTTTTTATGTCTTTATTGGCCCAGTTTTCTTCCTCCCTCGAGAAGAACGCAGTGTTTTCCAGCCCAGGGTCATACTTGTACTTCATCACCATTCAGTGCACCTCCTTATCGCTCATAAGCATTTTGTTCTATTGGCCCAGAGGTAAGACATGACCATGAAGAGTGTGAAGAGACAACAGAGGGGAAACACATGTGTGGAATATTAACCCGTTCCGCGGTCTATACTTTCCCGTTGTGTCTTCCCGTCGAGGCCCATTTTACCCCCGTGAGCTTCTTCGGGGAGGATGAAGCTAAATCTGTGCAGGTGTTCATTTTGCCCTGTTCCGCGTGTCTTATTTTTCTCTGCTTCAATTCACTCTTTTTCCCCACCCTGTAGGCTACCCCTTCTTGGGAAACTCCCTTCTGTTTGCCATCATTTACTACTGGTCCAGGAGGGAGGCGTGGAGTCAAGTGTCCATTTACTTCTTCACGGTGAAAGGCTACCAGTTACCCTTCGCACTTATTTTCCTTCACCTTATCATGGGACAATCCCTCTGGGTGGACATTATGGGTCTCATGTCCGGTCATATCTACTACTTTTTTAGGGAGCTTCTTCCGAGGGAAGGTACGCCACATAATTCTACGCATAAAAGTGCATGCATATATGCTGTACGTGGAAAGGCCCTCCCGGGGAGCACATATGTTATGACCTGTTCAGGCAGATAGTCATCATTTTTATGAAACGGCCGCGACTTCCTCGCCACATGGTTTTAAGTATTTCTCAAAGTGGTTGCGCATTTCTGTCCATGTAATATTTCTTCACGTTCCCTCCCACCCACCCCTCAACTGCACAGGAGGACCAAATTTGCTCGAAAAGACGCCCAAGATTTTCGATAAAATCATGATGAAGCTCAGGGAGTTTCGCCTAAATCAGGGAATAAGGGGAAACTTTTCGAGGTACGGGTACAGACCGGTGAGCGACTCCAGAACGCCTGAAAGTTCAGGGCCCACTAGGAGAGTCTTCATTGGACGGGGAGTCAGATTGGGTGACAGTTGACCTTGGTGTATTCATATATGTTGGAACTGTCTCGCATGCATAATTTGGATAGTGCCCTGTGCGCATTTTTCCTTCTGTATGTATGGGAAGAGGGTTCCATCCTGGGGTTGATGCTCTCCCCCTTATTAACCTACTTCCCGGGGAAGTGAAGAATCTGGAGTGAAACATACCGTTATGCGCGGGTATGTGTGTGCTTACAGGGGTGTCAGCCCGTACAGACCAGAACTAGTACATATATGTTTACATATATATTTTTTCACCCCCTTTTAATATTGTTTTCTGTGTAATTTAAAAGGACCAGTGCACTTAGTGCAATCTGCTCATTATGCTAATTATGATTTTCGTGTTGATAATTTTTTTTTTTAAACTGCCTACAGGCGCCCTTGTGTTTTACGTTGTATTTATGTGTACCAATTACAGTTGTGTCACGTGTGCACTTCGCCCGGAGCCCTAGCGCCCGGAGCTTTCGTAATATTGCCCTTATCACTGCTATATTGTTCTTCTAGCGGGTCTTACAGCCCATATGCCCTTTTTTTTTTTTTTTTTTCATTTCATTTTCTTGAAAAGAATAGCTCAATCTTTTATTGTACCATAACTGCGATTTTGCTGCATTTCACTTTGCTACTTTTTTTAAGCCATTTGTTTAACGTAATTCTAAGGAAAAACTGTGAATTTATCTGTACACATTTTTTTTTTTTAAATCTTATTCGCTAAAATGAGGTACGATTTGGTTAAGCCCCACGGTTGGTGAAGATTTGTGCAGCTTGGAAACATGTGGAGAGGCATTTGCTTCCCCAGTGTTGCACCTTTTGTGAGGATTTTTTTTTTTCTTCATCTAAGACGATATAAGCAAAGGAGAAACCGATCTTCTACACATTGTTGGGTTTTACACAAATGAGAAAAGAGTTGATCATTTCCTTTTTTTGGAAAAACGTCCCCGTTGGAAAAATTTTTTATGTGCAATCTTTTTGCGTGGTGCGTATGACCACTATGGAACGTTTTATACCCTTCTAAGGCGAACCCTTTAATGAAGCCATTTTGGGAAAATTATTTTACGTTTTTAAATTTCGGGGGAGCAAGGAGATGCCTTTTGTTTTTTTTTTTTCCTACACGCACACCATCGGAGTAGATCGGTGACCCCTCTCAATGTAACCTCGTTAGCCAACACCCCTTTGGAGATTTATCTACGTAGCAGAAGGGTAAATATAAAACGGTCTCTTGAAACGCTTTCTAAGAGGCAATTCACATGTTCAATTGAATACCCGACAGTGTTGGCCTTTACTCCGCATGGGCAGTTCGCCTGGTAGTATGTCCCCCACTTGTTAGTGGGAGCCCCACCCCTTAAGCGGAAACTGCCTTTGATCTGGGCGAAAGGAAACGTTCGCCAGGTTTACACACAAAAGTGTTCCTGTCCAGGTTTAGTGCATTAAGTGCTGCCACGGCATATGCATGTGAATTTCGCCGACAGAACTGTCTCCCCGGTGAGATGGACAATACGCAAAACTGGGCCGCCTTCACCGCCAACATTGTCAGTGGCCCCCCGGATTACCCTTTCCAGTGATTGCTACCCATCAAACGTTACACGCATAAATGATGGAGGCTTTAAAGACGGAACGACCTGAGGGAACAGCGGAACGGATAAGAGACCTCGTCTACCGGAGGGAGAGAAAATGCTGCATCTGCATGGTGAGCGATTTTTTCTATCCAAATTTGGGAGGAATAGAAACACACATCTTTGAATTATCCAAACAGTTAATAAAGAAAGGTAACCTCTTCATGAGGAATTTTGTAGATCACCTCCATTCCATATGCGTCAGAGCACTGCCGACGACACAGGGGTGATCCTTCCTCAGAGGTAGCAATTACAGAGACACATACACACAACGAATTAATAATATGCTTCCACCTTCCTCCCTCTTGATAGGCTTCAAAGTAATTGTAGTGACCCACTGCTACAACAACCGACACGGAGTGAGGTGGATGGGGAATGGTATTAAGGTATACTACCTTCCTTTCGAAACATACATGGATGTGGTGACCTTCCCTAATATAGTGGGGACACTTCCCTTGTGCAGGAACATTTTGATCAGGGAGAAGGTCGACATAGTCCACGGACACCAGGTTCGTCACCTGCGACGTTGGCCTAGTCACTCAAATCACGACAGTCAGGCATATCTCCGCACCCCCCCAAAATAAGCGCGCATACACACATACATATACATATATATACATATGTACATACTTACATACATGTATACATTTTGTGTGTGCTTCCCCCCCCCCTCTGCCGCCTCCCAGGCGACGTCCGCCCTGGCGCACCAGTTCATCCTGCACGCAAAATCCCTTGGCCTAAAAACCATCTACACGGACCACTCGCTCTACAGCTTTTCAGACAAGGGGTGCATCCACGTCAACAAACTCCTCAAGTATTGCATAAACGATGTGGACCATTCCATATGTGTTTCTCATACGAATCGGGAAAATCTGGTCCTAAGAACGGAAATAAATCCGTACAAAACATCTGTCATAGGTAATGCATTGGACACGACAAAATTCGTTCCGTGCATAAGCAAACGACCCAAATTGCCAACAATAAATATTGTCATGATTAGCCGACTAACGTACAGAAAGGGAGTGGATCTGATTGCCAAAGTGATTCCTCCCGTGTGCCACAAGTACCCTTTTATCAACTTTATAATTGGTGGAGATGGGCCCAAGAGAATTCTCCTTGAAGAAATGAGGGAAAGAAATCACCTCCACAATTCAGTTGTTCTTTTAGGAAAAGTGAAACAAGAAAATGTAAAAAATATTTTGCAAAGGGGACATATATTTTTAAATGCTTCTCTCACGGAAGCCTTTTGTATAGCCATTATCGAAGCGGCTAGCTGTGGACTGCTGGTCATTTCGACTGACGTCGGAGGTATTTCCGAGGTGTTGCCACATGACATGATGATTTTAGCCAAACCCAATCACATCGATTTGTGCGCAGCGGTTGACAGTGCCCTAAAGAGGCTAAATAAAGTCGACCCTCAGTCCTTCCATGAACGGGTACTCTACTGGCGCCACTCCATGCGTGCAATAATATCCCAGCGCAAGAAAAGAAAAAAAAAAAAAAAAAAAAAAAAAGTCAGACGTACACATAACCCCTGAAAAAAAGAAAAAATATATATACCCCCCCCCAAAAAAACAACGCCCCCCTTTTGCAGCTGACCAAAATGTACTCGTGGGAAAAGGTCGCCGAGAAGACGGTACGAATGCATGTGTGTGTGCTCCATCACTTGGAAGTAGGGCCACCACATTTTTGCATGTCCCCGCTCTTGTAGTAAATTACGCCCAGCATATACCAAAGGAGAAATTTTACTTCCTTCCATCCTCCCTACACATCGCAGGAAAAAGTTTACATGGACGTGCTTTCCTACGCGAACCAGACCATTCTCAGTAGGATCAAGAAGATATACGACATAAACACCGTTTTTAGTAAGCACCTGAGGGGTGATGGGGTGTCCAGAGAAGAGAGGACATACCTCCTCTAAGTAACCCCCCCCCAAATGGAATGATATATACGCTATGCTTCATTCGTCTCCACTTTTTTTCAAGGTAAGGTGTACATTTTCATAATCATGTTAAGCTACATAAGCTGCTGGTTTCTGGAGTGGCTCAAGCCGAGGTAAGACACCCACCTTGGGTATCCCCAACCAGGGTGTACATCAAGGGCACATAAGGATAAGCATGTAAAAGTGCTCATAAGGATATAGCCCTTCACAACCACACATATATACACAAATATATTCTCTCACGTAGTTCCCGTGGATTTGGTACACACTCATTGTGTTGTGCACACGAGTGATGAACTTATTGCCAACTTCGCCTTTATAACAAAATGCCCCTCCACATTTTTCCTTCCACATCAGGGAGGGCATCGAGGAGGCCATCAGCTTTCCCCACTTCATTGAAGAGGATTAGCCGCCACAGTGGCAAAACGGAAATTGGCGATCTGCCGAGAGGTAACTGTGGAACTGCGCAGAACTCCCATTCGCAACTCCCCCCCTGCCTTGTATGTGTCTGCGTGGTGGAACAGTATGCCTCCGAATGAAACAAAAAAAAAAAAATAAATAAAAATGAGGCACTACTACAACACACACAGGGAAGGGTCTAAACAAACTTTTCAAATTCAGATGATGATGTTCACTTTTCCATTCTCTCACACTTCATGCAGATCGGAACAACTACGCCTGGGACTCCAGCAAGTTAAACTCGTGCTGAATTATCTTATAGTTAAGCACATAGTTAATATTGTACTGGGCCCTATACTTGAGAGGAAATTGCCTGTACTTCATATCGATGTAGTTCATCAGCAGGACTTCGTAAAGCTGGTTAGTCAATTCGAGGTACCCATGTTCATAATTATAGTGAATGATGTTCACGTCAATGAGACCAAGTAAAACGGGGTTATTCAGGTTTATTATATTTTTACAAAAAATTTTTTTTTTTTTTAAAAAATATTTGATAGCTTCAAAAATGGTGAAGTAGAATTGAATATAGGTTAGTCCTTCCTTTGGTGTTTCCCTTTCAACTTTTTGTTCTCCCCCATTCTCTGTAGACTTTCCACTCCTCTTCAACCGCTCAACATTGGGGAGGCTAAAGAAGGTGCGTACTTTCCTCTCGAAGTCAAGGATAAATGTGTGTAGAATGTTCTCATGTATATTTTTTAAAAATTCTTTTTGCTGCTCCAATTTTCGATGCTGTACAATTTCTTCGATGCTGTTATTCCTTACGTTGATTTGGCCTTCTTCATCCATGTCGTAAGTAACGTTTTGTTTTTTTTCCACTTCAATTTGATTCCTCATTTTTTCTTCATCAAACTGGCTATTCAGCTCATGTAATCCTTTACAAACTGTTCTTACTAAGTGGGCATTCCCCCCTATGATGTCGTAAATACACTTCACCACCTTTTCATCCTTCACATAATTAGGAATGACTAAACACCTGACCATGTCGTAGGAAAGGTCGTTTATTTCGATTAGGTGTTCCCTTATGAGGTGATAATTCTGCAGCTCCTTCTTCGTCACGTCAAAATTGGGGGGGAAGTCACTCTCCTCCATTGAGTTCCCCTTTCTTCGAGGTGATTTCTCTGCGTCATCACCAGTGCTACCGCCGCGACCAACACTATCGCCGCGTCCAACCCTGCCGAACGGGGTGAAGGTGCCCCCCCCAGCATGCCTCACCACCAGATTGTTAAAAACGAACACAAACTTCATCATCTCTATATTCTTAATGGAGTGAAAAATCACCGGGACCTTGTGCCTGTACACATTTTCTTCGCACCATTTGGCAAAAAAGTGGAAATTGCTCATGGGCTGAGGACCCAAAAGGAAACAATGCAAATTATAAAAAACGAAACAAAAATTGTATCCATATGTACTTGTTAAAAAGTTAGTTAAGGACAAAAAATAACGATAGAGGAATAGACCACTAGAAAAATCCGAAAGTATTCCCTCCGTCTTGTTCATACAGTACTGATACTCTTCACACTCTGCCAACATTTTTAAAAAATATAAAAACGCGCTGAATTCATTCAACTCATATACAAAACATTTTACGTTTAATTTTTTCAAAAGAATGTTTAAAAAGGAAAGGAAATTATCATACTTGTAGTTTTTCATCTCCAACAAGTTTATCCACTTTGCGATGTTTTTCCTGTCTTGGTCATTCAAATAATCATACATTTGAGGAGTGTTTAATATGTGTTTGAAAAAGACTGGAAATTTCGCAAAAAGGGTATCTTCTCTATCGTTTACTCTTCCCCCCAAGATGAAATTCTTATAAATATCGTTCATATTTATTTTTCCACTTGCCACGTCGCTCTTTACTTCTTTCATCAGTTTGTATCTTAGGAATTCATCCAACTTGTGCAATTTCACGGAGAAGGGGATGACTGATTCGCTCTCCTTTATGTCTTTAAAGTCGTACTCGAAAAAAATATTTCTTCTACTTCCTTCTCCTTCTCCATGCAGTTGCCCTTTGTGGGAAACCCCATTTTGGTTTGCTCCTCCTGGGGGGGTTCCATTTGGTACTTTCCCCCAATGGGATTGCTTTCTTAAAAACACTTCTTTCGCCTTTTGTATGAAAAACTTCTTTCCCACACCTTCCGCCCCCAAGACGAAGTAACAAGGGTAGGGGGCTCTCACAGTCCCTCCTCCGTTATTTCCACTAGTGAAATTTTGCTCTCCAAAAATATTCATAATTCTTTTTATATAATCCTGCCTAACAACCGTTTTCCACATTTCATTAAAGCTATTCTTCTCTTCCTGTACGCATCGTTGACCGACGTTTGTGCTGTATTCCAAATGGTAGAAGTGCCATTCTCCCTTCTTCTTTTTGCGGGGCACCACTATCCTCCCCAGCTTGTTCATTTGTCTCACCAGTTTCCCGTTACGACACAACATCGTGTGGCTGTTAGTCAGATTCTCCCGTTCTGTGGCCTCATCGGGCGGTATGCTCCTCCGTGCGCATACGGTATATTTGCTTGTACAGGTTTCGGTACGCACGCTTATGCAGTGCTTCATGCGGGATAGGCTTTCACATTTCTTCTATTCATTACTATCAAATTGTGCGCGCTTTCTCAAAAGGGGGTAACCAATTTTTTTCTACATCCACTTAGCGTAACAAAATTGAAAAAAAAAAAAAAAAAAAAAAATGCCAACTGAATCGCCTCCCCATAGGAGAGAATACATTTGAAGATCGCACACAAATTGACATCCATCCAAGGTTCTTCGAATTCATTCTTTTGGAACGTGGTAGGTAAATAAAGTGTGTTCCTCATGGGTATGAGTGGAAAAAAAAAAAAAAAAAAAAAAAAAAGAAAATGCCAGCTGAATTGCCAAACGGGTTTCTCAAAATGAGGGTAAAGGTGCACAAAAAAATTGCAAAATCAATAGTGTTGATCATATGACCGATTAAATCGCATAACCCTATTTCATACATTTTCCTGCACAAGTGATGGGCACAAATTCACAGCTCCGAAAAAGGAGCAGGCACCTGGCAGTGCACTCCCCTGGCGCAAATTGCCACAACGTCGTTTTTCCCATTTCGAAGGATCCTCCGACCTTTTGTGGTACCCCTTCTTTCGTGTGTATCTCGTATATCAACACATTGAGCACTTCACCAAAAAAAAAAAAAAAAAAAAAAAAAAAAAATTATGCTTTTAAAATGCTGAGACACTTTACCAATATTCCTTGTTCTTACAAAATGGGTCATGTTTAAGGTGTAGACGTGGAATAAGCACAATTCTACACCTTGACAAATTTTGCGCCACTCATATATGTTGCATCCGAAATTCTTTTAACCCCCATTCGACGCATGCAAGGGGAAATACGAAAAGGAAAAATACGAAACTCTGACCAACACCCCTAACCAACACGCCTGACCACCGCCCAAATGAATGACTTCGTGCATGAAGATATCGAACTGAAACGCCAGGCGTGGGCCCTGCACTTCTCCGAAAGCCGAACGAAGAACAAATTTAAGTTCGCCAAAAGGGGAAATAAAAAATACGTGACGACGTGGGTCAAGGTGTGAGGAGTGCTTCCAATTCTTCTGCGCTGTACGAGTGGATGAACGAGAGTCTGAACTACTGTCTGCGCAAGTTGTTCGAACAATGTATGCCTCCGTGCTCCTGTTCATGCATGCCCGAACTACACTCCATTCAGCAAAAAGACCAAACGGGTTTATTCGAAAGATGGGTGAAGAAGACGCAGCTAAATGAGGTAGAGTTTTTTTTTTTTTTTTTTTTTTTTTTTTTTCTTCTTTTTCCCCCTCAATGTGTTCATCATGTGAAGAGCAAACCGTTGAGTCATCGATCAAGATTCTTCCTAGCCTTCTCTCGTCCTCTCCTTTCACCTTCCCCTTTATTAGAAGTACAAACCGGAGGATGAACAGATCGAAGAACACAGCGATAAGGCAAAACTGGAAAGGTAAATTTTTATTTTTCTTCCCACCCCCCCCGTTCATCAACCATTTTTTATTACACACTCAATGGAGTTCTTCCGTCTGTTAAAACGTTTGGTAGTTACAATGTGCCTGAGTGAAAAGGCCACAAAAAAAAAGAAAAGTACATACCCACATGTGTTCTTGGAGTAAATGTACCTGTATGCCTCTTGCACGTTCAATCCAAGCATTACCCCCCAAACGAACTGGACGAGGAGGAGCACCAGGATAAATTTACACAGCATTCTTGACAAGGAGACCTGCAGAAGATGCTATGTTGATCCCCCAAGCGATTTGTACGTAGAAAAAAAAAAAAAAAAAAAAAAAAAAAAAAAAAAAAAAAACTTCTGTAATATATGTGTCCCGTATTCTCATGCGCCAACGTATTTGCACCATTTGAATGACGCAGCTCGGTAGAAGAGGACGAAAGGGAAGAGGCAGAGCAAGAGAAGGAGAAGAAAGAGAAGAAACATGCAAAAGAACGCTAACCAGACCCTAAGTGACGGATTAACAGGTCACTTTTTTCGTATGCCTGAGAGGAAACCAGACCGTCCGTCCGCTACACTAAGACAACGCCTCCCCAAAAAGGAGGAAATATTTTTAAAATAAAAAAAAGTGAGGGACACTCCATCCCATAGTAACCGAATAGGTGTAATTTACGTAAGAATACAAACAAGCTCCGTACACATTTGTTCATGCTGGAGGTATCACCATTTGTGAATAGAATTATGTCTGCACAAGTCAGCCTAGAAAAAAAGGCAATGGACAATATACATTCATCCCTCCCTCGTTGCAAAATATACCTTCATATGTTCTACTGTCGGCATATGAGGGATTCACCTCAATAGAGGCGCGTCGCCATCCGTTCGACAGTGGGCACTAGGAAATTTTCTTACCTCATTTCATTTCTTCCAACTTCTGCACCCCTCTTTGTGCAAAAAAAGAAAAAAAAAAAAAAAAATCAACAAAATGATCGCACAATAAAATTATATGACTTACCATGATTGTACGTGAGTACAACAGAAAAAACATAGCATATACAACCAGGTGAAGGATCCTAACGTACAGGAAGAGAAGATACCTTATCACTACCTTTTATCGTCCCGTCCCCCCCCCAAAAGGGGCCTGACTTACATAAACAGATTTAAGATTAAAAAAAAAGAGGGAATCTTTAAGTTGCAAAATTCTACATTCCGCTTGTGGGACACACCTTGCCCACTTGACTCATATTTTATCCTTTTCGCAGGGATCAAATTCAAATTGGGTAATTCACACATGGTGACGATTCAAACTGAAAAATGGGTGAAACAAAAAGAAACAATCTGCGGCATGGCGAGGGTGTTCATTCGCTTGTGTGTTGTTCAAGGGCTAATACATCGCAAAAAAAAAAATAAATAAATAAATGAAAAAAAAAAAATAAAATAAAACGCAAAAATTAAGGTCGTGTTAAAACGCAGGGGCTGAACATGATGGTTGGGCAGCACATCGTGATGTGCGCAAATGAACCCTCCATGTTTACTTAAAAAGGGAAGTGGGCATTTTGGTGAACTACGCGTGTACACATGTGTGCAAGCATGGGCCATGTGAAGAACACCGGGGGTGGATGTTAGTGGACATACACCTTTTCCTATGTATATCCCACTGGCATAAACCCACCGTTTGATGAAAAAAAAAAAAAAGTGATCCGCGGAATAGTAATTAAAAAGGGGAATAAAGTGAAAAAAAAATGGTACACAACGAAATAAAAAAAAAAAAAAAAAAAAGGGGTAATAAATTGGATTAAAATGAAGAGGAGGAAAATACAATAACATGGTTTGAATAACTTAATTTGAGTGTCCTACGGGGGGTAAAATAATTCAAAGGATCAACACAGATACGCACGTGTGCAACACGCCTGGACACTTGGACAGGGCGAGCTACCATTTGTGCGTTGTAAAAAAAAAAAAAAAAAAAAAAAAAAAAAAAAAAAAAAAAAAAAATTACATAATATTTTTGCTCATTACCAACTTCTTCCACAACAAATTAACAAACTCATCCGACTGTAAAGTCTCCTTTATGACGTTATGAATGGTGTTCCTATTCAGAAGGATGCTCCCGTTTTTGTAGTCCTCCATGCCACTGTAACTGTCCGTCCTCTCATCTTCATACTTGAGCAGCTGCTTATCGTGGGGGCTGTATCCAGGGTGGTTATTCATCCTTGGCATTTCGCCCTCATCAAATGGGCCATTGTGGCTTCGGTTATCGATGTGGCTTCCAAGGTGACTTCCAAGATGGCTTTCCATATGACTGCTCAGTTGGGTGTTAAAATTGCTACCGACGTGACCGCTTACATGACTACCCATCCGATTGCTCACTCGATGGCCACTCTTCTCCCTCCTTTCTCCACTTCCACCCCCGCCCTGCATCTTCAACATCATGTCATACGAATCTGTGTTGAACTCGCTAATGCTATCATGACCCCCGTGATATTTTACACCGTCAACCCCCATGATCTGATTTTCTCTGTCTGCCTTTTGCTTAATAATATCGAGCAAAGCGTTGGTCATATTTTTCTCATCGTCCATGCTTCCATTACTCACTTCGACTTCCTTACTGTGTAGACTTTCGATAGAGTTGTTCTGAAATGATGGTCTCTCCAGGTAGTTTTTCTCCAGTGGGTGCTTGTTGCCTACGGGTTCTTCACTACAATCTGATCTTCCCTTTCCGTACTTCTTCATGGCCTTTCCGTTTATCTCCTCCGCGGGGAGGGGAAGCATCTGTAGATCATTCCCTTGTGGGTGACTCATTGCCATTCCATTCATTGGCACTCCATTCATGACCATCCCATTCATCTGCATCCCCCTGAGCTGCATTTCCCTCAGTTGCATTTCCCTAAACTGCAACTCCCTCATCTGCATTTCCCTAAGCTGCAGCCCCCTCTTTTGCATATTCGCCTCGAACTCTTTAACGCCAAGGGCGTTATTAATGTGATTCATTCCTGCGCTATCACCGCTAGGAACGGCGCTAATATTAGCATTAGCACTAGCATTTGCACCCCCACCCATGGCGACTTCCCCATTTCCGCCCTTCTTCTTCTTTTTCTTCTTCTTATCCTCCACCTCATCCTCCTTCACTTCGCCGTTCTTGCTCAACCCCAATAGGTTCATGATGGCTTCTCCTCCGGAAATAGCGCTGCCCTTGTCATTCGGGTAGCCGGCACCACCTCCAACACCACTACCACCTGTGTTGTTGGCACCAACACCTACTCCCCTAATATCCACAACAGAGTTGTTCGTTCCACCTCCACTACCCCTTGGCATATCTTCGCTCTTCCTACCCTCGTAAAAATCCTGCCCTGGTAACTTTTTCAAATTATCGCTTCCCTTTTCGCCTCCCTTCTCACCATCCATGGGCAGACCCTTAATGAGGTACAGCAATTTCCTTCCAACCTTGTCATTAAAATCGATATGGTTTTGTTGCGCCATTCCTTTCATGTTCGAATCGCATCCTCCCAGACCTTCCTCACCAGGTGCATCTTTCATTTTGCTTTTCTGTCCAATGGCCTCCATCCCATTCATGCCTCCGCTTCCACCCCCACTAGACTTATATAAGTGCTTCAAATAATTCCCATAAATGGCGTTGGCAGCTCCTGGGGGTACATGCCCACCATCGCCCAAGGGTATGTTCATCTTTCCATATAAGTTCTCTAGCTTATTATTTCCCATCAGTTCAAAATTCTTCTCACAATCGTTATCCCTACCACTGTCTGGTGCCATCAATGGGATGAGGTTCTTACCATTTGCCTTTCTCTGCACACTGTTATCCCCACCACCGACCATCCCTACGTGGTTCGCCCCTCCTTTAATAAGTTCCTCTTCATGTCCATTCATTAGCATATTCTTGGACGAAGAATCATTCGGCTTTGCCCCGACAATTCCTCCTCCTCCTCCTGTAGAGATTCCTGCAATGGCAGCTCCCTCGTTCACACCACTTTCACCCTTGGACAGTATAAAGTTAATATTTTTACTGTGTACATAGCCGACATTGGAGCCATTCGCAAGGCCACTAATGTCGGGATTTCCCAGATTAGCGGTCCCACTGACGGATGGAGCACTCTCCCCCTTGTCCACTAACTCTTTCAACATACTATATATCTTCTCCTTTTCCTCGGTGCTATAAAACCACAAACTGTAGGTACTTTTCAAGTTACTTTCTTCATTATGTACTCGATAAAAAATATAATTCTGATCTGTGGACAAGTTTATACGTCCATGGATATCCTGTACTAAATGGTTTTCGTTTTTTTTGTTTGTAATTATAAGTCGATACGTTGGCTTTATAGATCTCCTAACGATGTAAAGGAAACCTTCAATATCCGCTCGAACCCATTTTAGTTCATCTTCCTTCATTTTGTACACAGTCACAAATGAAGACTTCATAATAATTTCTGTGATATATATATCTATGCTTTTGAGCATTTTAAAACATATTTTTTCTCTCAACAGACTGACTTCTTCGTTCAGTCTTTCCTCTTTGTTTCCTTTCCGTCCTGTATTTTGGCTTCTACCCCCATTTGCGTGATTCAAATTTCCTCCACTAGGATTCATCCCAATGGCATTATCCCCATTCCCTTTGTTCCCACCCGCGTTGTTCGTGACCGCCTGACTACTCCTGCCCTCACCCTGTGCACCACTGTCGCCTCCGTGACCCACACTCTCCATGGGACCCCTCATTTTCTCCTTGTACTCTCCAACTTTCTTGGGACCGTAAGCGTTGTAATCATACGGATAAGCGTTCTTGACATATTTTGTTGCTTGTACATGGTGGGGGTTTCCTCCGCCAGTGTTTTGAGTGCTATTCTGCAGGCTACTCACAGCGGTGCTATTCGTTGCATTATTGGCGGCTTTACCGGCGGGGGGCGCCTCTGCCCGACTCTTTTTTCCATCCCCCGGAGTACTTCCTCCTGGCACCTTTCCACCATTCTTGGATTCAGTAAAATTGTAGGAACCGTTCATATCATAACGGTTCACACGGCTTTTCACCTTGCCGTAACTAGTGGTCGCCGCGATATTTTTTTTTTTCATTTTGCGTAGATGGCAATTTAAGGGCGTACACAGGCTGGAACGAATATAAGTACGTCAACCTAGATACAAAGGAGGGTAAGCTCTGCAATCAGACACGTATTTGTGCCTATCTGCTCACACGCGGGGGAGTTATTACGCGGGTGTGTTGGCCTCCTCGTACAAGTAGACGATACTGTGTACGCTACTCCGTAGGTGCACACACGCCAACAGGTACATATACACGATGCTCCAGCGCGGGGAGGAGCACTTACAACTTCACACACACTTTCAAATTAAAAGGGTGATAACAAATAAAAGAAAAAAAAAAAAAAAAGGAGTGAAAGAGGAGTAAAAAAAGGGGTGAAAAGGAGTTAAAGGAGATAAAACGGGGTGTACACAATGCACAAATGAATACAAACGGCAAGGCGTTCAGATTTTCTCCCCGCACGACAGATTACCATACGAGTTCATATATATGTACACGCATGGGGACGCTTAAAACATTCCTGCATACGCATACACAACAGCGTGAGTGCAACTATCTACAGAAGATACACTCACGGGCTTTAATTACTTGATTGGGAATGAAAGATGGGTGTTATAAGAAAAAAAAAAATAAAATAATTCCCCAAAATGATATTGCAAAAGCAACGCAGCTATACATGGCAACGCGGTGAAATGGAAAGGGGCGCATCAGAAGGAGCGCTTACATTAAATGCTGTGTAGCGTAAGGTTAAAAAAAAAAAAAAAAAAAAGGAAAAAAAAAAGAAAAAGGGGGAAATCCGCAGGGTATAATTACATATGCCATATAATGCATATCGTACATATAATTTACTTATCACGATAAGTGTATGCCCATACGCTCAAACGTACGTATGCTGATACGAACAAAGGCGCCTTCATTCGTTCTCGTGCGCTCATACGAACATAATGCTTATGCATATATGCTCCTGAGGGGAAAAGAAGGGCGAATAAGCTCCTTAATGAATTAATTAAACTCGAATGTAGTGAAAAAAAAAAAATAAAAATTACAAAAAAAAAAGGAAATGGAAAATGAAAAGGCAAAGTAAAAAGAGGAATGAAAAGGCGAAATGGAAAAAGAAAAAAAGAAGAGGGGAAAAAAATTCGAATGGGTTATTGTCGAGGGTCTATTTAAATTGCATCAAAGGGAATAATAAAGAGCAGAAAAATGATAATAAAAAAAGTGATAAAGTAAAAGAATAAAGTAGTGGAAGCGCGAAAAAAGAAACACATGATTGATTCATCCATAAGCGCACAAACGCACAAACGCACAAACGCACAAACGCGCAAACACTCAAACACTCAAAACACGCAAACACTCAAACACGAAAACGCTAAAACGCTAAAAAGCGTAAATGAGGATTTACATACAAAGTAGCATTTATTTCGTCCTTAAATGAGAACTCCGCATATTGCTCAAATGATACCGTAATAACAATTCTGCAAAACTAATTCGTTTGTACCATTGAGTAGACCTTCAATTCAACAAAAGGGGAAAGAAAACTGGCAAAAAAAAAAAAAAAAAAAAAAAAAAAAAGAATTTAACGGTGGAAGGGGGAAAAAAAAAAATTGTGTCATATGTACGCACTTGTATTATTGTATGCATACCTGTCACCTTTGGAAATGGAAAAAACGCGAAATTGAAACGGGACGCGTGGTGTACGTTGCGTAGAAGAAGGTAACCCCCCCAAAATGAAAAACGAAAAAAAGAAAAAGGGATAAAAGCAAACACGGGAGGAAGAGCGCTTAAGTGGAACGCCAAAAGAAAAAAATAATAAATGACTCTCAATCGATGCGACCATCCCAATGGCGAGAAGTTTACATATCCAATACAATGACACTAACATGTATTCTCCTATGTGCCTATGCACGTGGATAATGAACACACACAATTGTATGCAAGCAAACGGTATGCATGCATTCCTCTGCATAATGTAAGCTGGCATGGAGGTGTTCCCCTTAACGGGAAGAAGAAGAAGAAAAAAGAATGCCTTTTTTGTAGCTACCGGAGGGCGGCCTATACACATGTATATCTAGCTAACCGACGTGTCACCTATGCTCGTTCGCTCACTCGATGGCGCATATGAATATATAACAACTTAACCATTTTTTCATATCCCTAAAGTTCGCACACTGGTATTTTTTTCCCACTCTGTTCCTTATCACCTATTTTTTCCCTTTTTTTTTGCTTCCAACGTGCAGTCGGTTCATCTGTAGCTTTAATATAACCATATGAAGTGGAAAAAAAGAAAAAAAAAAAAAAACATGGTTACACACTTCGCACTTATGGCTTTACATGCCCGAGCGTAGTCTTCCCCCAAGTGATGCACAAAATGAGAGAAAGAAGTGCTAAGGGGGAATTGAACGTAATGATGCGCAGGAAGCGTATAGGAAAATGAGTCAGGCAATAAAAAGCTACAGAGGGTGGCAATAGATTTGGGCTTAGAGTGAGGTCTTCATCATAAATGCTAATAAGAGGATGGCTTCACGAATTTGCTAAGTTCCTGTGATATTGGGTTTATTTCATAAATTTTATGCAGTGATGATTCCACCACGTGGTTCCCCTCTCCTGTGTGAAGCACAGCCCGCTCCTACCTCACGGGGGAATGTCAAGGAAGACTCTTCCCTGGCCTATACATATTTTATTCACCACACAAGAACAGCATTTGTATCTGGACTCTGTACACTTCGCATAGATCATTTTTTTTTTTTTTTCTTTTTTTTTTTTTTTACCAACATGGTTTCCCTTTTACTTTAAAGAAGGATTTACCGTTCGGCTATGCGACACTTCAAGTTCTGTAGAATGTGTGTTCCGTTTGTCTGCATAGGATATATGGAATTAGTGACTCTTCTTCACGTAGACCATTTGGGCATTTCAGTTCACCGGCTAAGTCGTACACACATAAGGCCAATTAACGAAACATGCGAATGATCAAAGAACACGTTATTCTTAAGACGAAAGAGGCTTGCTCTTTCCGGCACACTCACTTCGAACAAATGCACTCCGTCACGCTTTACAGTTTAGTAGCGAAATTAATTCGGACCTTCTCAGTTAAAGGAAAAAAACTAAATTTTCTTGTAACTAATGAGAAAAGAAAAAACGGACCATTTATTACCCATTTGGATTGGTGAATTATTTTCCGCGTTATCTGTTCATTTGAAACCTTACCTGTTGGCCGTTGGGAGATATATTTGGATATGATGAAATGGAGGAGGGGTGAAGCTACCTATTGGTAATTCATTAAGAAACCTTGACGATAGAGAACTCAATTGGGTACCCTCCTTGAGATTTTTACCCCTACTCTGTGTATGCCCCTACCAAGTGCAAACCCAATTTAAGTACAGAGAAGAAGAAAAAAAAAAATATATATATATATATATATCACACCGAAGGAGTTACGAATGTAGCATGTTCCACCATAACACGTTCAGATGGTAGGAATATTGCAGCTGTTGTCGTTGTACAGTATGAATGACTTCTTGCGCAGGGTCAACAGAAGGGTCCTTGTTACAGTGATACACCCTCTCCTTCACTTTTGCCATTAACGCGAAATATATAAATGAAAAGATGCTTGTCAAGGCTGAAGAAGGTGATCGCAATTCTGACACTGACGGAGGTAGCCAGATGTTGGTTTCCCACCACATGCAAAGGAGCCGCAGGGAAAAGTGCATACGCCTGCACAGAATACGTTATTCCCAATAGCATCGTTAAGAAGCCCGCGGGAAAGTATATCCCCCTCCGCAGAATACTCACCGTGAGACGTAAGAAAAATGAATTTTCAGTGCAAAGATATGGTCCCCATTACCAAAGCGATCGGAGCAACTGGGTAGGGAAAAGAATCTCCTTCCTATTTTTTCGTGTAAGTGCACATATAGGTGAAAGGAACCAAAATGATCAGACAGCTCGTCCGAATAGGCACCACGTAAATCACATCCGAAGAAGGTACCACCTTGCCCCTTCCATGCAAGTGTTCTCATCTAATGGACAATGTGATACCGATGATGAAGACCACAAAAAATCAACAGGCGAATGCATGAATGAGAACCTTCCGAATGAAACAAACAAACCGTTAGAATCGGCTCAGCAGAAGGCGGAAGAAGAATGCGAGAGGATTTTCCTAACCGACACCAAGTATTATAAAAGGAGCAAGTACTCCAAAGCAGGTTACATAAAAAAAAAAACGGAACAAGGTGAATTGAAAAATAGCAACAATGGAGATCATTTGCATCCAAAGGGACTGCTCCACAGGGAATTTCCTCCCATCACATTTATTGAATCTGAAGATGATGTCCTTACAGGTCGTTTGAGAAAAGGCGCACAAAATGAGCACGCCAATTTGCCAGAATTCTTTTTCAGTAATTATTATGCGGATAAGAATAGGCCCAACGAGCTGGATTTAACGATAGACAAGAAAAAAGAAGAGAGTACCTTACCAGTGGGTAGTAAAAGCAGTAACCAAATGGGTGAGAATTACAGAAATAGTAACCACAGTAGTAGGAATGTATCCATAATGAACGAGTTCACAGTGATAGGAGAAATTGTAGGAGTGCATGGACTACGAGGGTGGTTAAAGGTAGTGAGCTTCACAACATTTAACGATATTAGATTCAAGAAAAATATGTACAGGTATTTATTTATGAATACATACCCATACCCTTTGCCAATTAAAGTGACAGATGTGAAGGAATCCTTAAAGGTAGGATTTCTATACGTCAAAATTGAAGGAATAAATTCAAGGACAGATGCACTTAAATTAAAGTCTTGTCTAATATGTGATGATAAAAGAAATTTTCCAGACTTAGGTGAAAACCAGTACATATCTACTGACCTACTGAACTTTGACATATACATTTTCAACGACCTCACGAATACCTGTATAGGGAAAGTCCTCTCCTTTGTTTCCAAGTATGATTATATATCTAAAAAATCCACACAAAGTATTGCAGACGATTTGATAAAAATTCAGATAAAGAAGGAGATTTCTCTGCAGAAGGTTTTCCACATCATATCTGCTGCACGCATGTACACCATGCGATCGGGGGGCTCATCCTTTCCCACAGGGGAGGGGGAAAAACTCATAAGAGTGCTCATCAACCGGAAAGGCTTTTCCGTCACGGGTCAGCCGAGTGATGCCTTAAAGGATGAACCACTCGGGGAGAAGCACGACGACTACAGTGGCGACAACCAACACGACCACGTCTTGAACGAGCGCGATCACACCTTAAGCGACGAACCGGTAAAGGGGGACAAGAACTACTACGATTCGCTTGATAACTTCGAAGGATGCTCGTACAAAAAGATTTATAAGTGTGATTTCTGTGAAAATGTGTACGAAGATTTGCGGGAGGCGACCGAACACGAAAATTCTCACTTCCCCACGGATGAGGAACTGCTTTTTAACGCATCCCAGGTGAACTCCCCCAAGGAAAATTTATATGAAGTGGACAAGAACATGGTTTCCAAGATAAAGCCTATCGACTAGTAAGTTATGAGAGAATCGCAACCCAGCCAGTATGTCTTCGCAAAGATAATCATAATTTTTCTTCACAGAAGGGAACGTTTATAGTCCTTTCCCCCCTTTTGAGTATATTCCCCTGTGTACGTTAATTTTTTTCCTCTCTACAAACTTATATGTTCCATCATTTACACCCTTCCTACATCCTCCATTCCTGCTTCGTTCATTTCCCTCACCACCTACCCAGCTTCTTCATCCCCATCGTGAAGGAAAAAACGATAAGATCCGTAAACTACGAACTGAAGCAAATGTACCTCGACATATCAACCATTTTTTTGTTGGATGACCAGAAGAAGACTTAGGAGTAACGTGTAGTATGAGATGCAGTTTCGCTTTTACTTTTTCGGGATGTGGTATATATAGGGACGACCCCCTCTGTTTGCACGCTTTTGTGGACGGAAGGGCAACAGCGCCCCATGGGAATTTAGTCATGTGCGGATTTGTCCTTTTTTTTTTTTTTTTTTTTTTTTTTGAAGTGAACTTGGCTCGAAGGAGCAACGCCAAACGGATGTTTCACTATGTTGTTCTGCTTATGTAGATTACCTTTTTTTTTTTTTATTTTAATTTATTATTTTTTTTTTTTTCCTATTTTTCTTGCCTTCTTCCCTCCGCGGCCCAGTGCATGCGGCATTTGTCTTATACCCCCCGCTTCTAAACCTGCCTTACATATGTGTGGGCAATTTTCCCTACTGATACGGGGAGGTAGATAATCCCCATCGACCCAACGCGCGAAATGATGAAAGAACTTTACTTGGTGTATGTCTCCCTTTTGGTTTTCCTTTTCTTTACAAAGAGAATTAGCAGTGGTATGTTAGACGGGTAAACCGTGACCATATTGTTACTAATTCATTTGTGTGCGAAAGAGGGCAAAAATGGGAAACACTTCACCTCGCCAGTTGTACACCCACGGACGCCTTTTCCTCCACCACCCATAAAGAGGAACTCCTCTCCGTAGATAGAATCAGGCATACCATGCGGCACTACGGCGTGATGGATGAATCCAAGGGATTCTCGAACTTCGCTTTATTCTACCTGTACAACGCATTGCGGTGCACACTAACGCAAGAGGCGTTCGAGTCACATGAAGATGATAAATACAGGAAGACGATATTCCTGGTGAAGAATAACTTGCTGCGGTTGCAGGAGAGGAAGGCGGATAGAAACTTGTGGTTGTTCTTCGAATTAGATCTCACGGATTTGTTGTTATCTGCGGTAATTCTTCGAGCGTCAGAGGCGCGGATGGAGTGAGCACTCCCTGGAGGTGGACCAAACGGATGCTCCGCCCCGTGTACCACCCACTTGTGCACCCATTGCCCCATGTACTTCCTCTCACCCAGGCGGCCGAAATCGAGGCGAACATGAGGAACTACGACATGGGTCTTCTAGAAATGTACAATGAGCTGCGGCTGTCTGACTTTACGTTCAACCGCGTGTCCAATCTGGAGCTAGACATATGCACAAATGCAGTTCTCTCCGTCGAGGAGATCAGTCTGCACATGACCATTGTGCCTTTCTTGTTGGAGGAGGCGGGTGAGAAGGGATAGGCCGTCCACTGTGGGGGGGGTAGGTACCCTCTCTCATCGGGCTTTCTGGCTCGCAATCCTTCAGTAGACCGAGCAGAGATATGCGTTACCCATAGGAGGGGAACTGCTTTCCCCTTATATGACTTCCTCACGTGGATTACATGGCCTACTGACATGGATTATGCACATAATATCCTCACATATACTACCACTCCCCCTCACAGATATAAGTACCAAAATGTACATGCAGGAAATACGGCAGGCCCTATGGAAGACTCTGAACTTTTTTAACTTCTTCACGTTGCAAATAAGCGAGCACAACATTACTGTAGCCAATATGTACAGAAAGGAGATAAATCTATTCCTGAAAGTGATGGACAAATTTGACTTCATTTCAATGAACGAAGAAAATATCCTGGAAATGCACGACGAGATTTATTTAAAAAAGAGGTATGGAAAGAAAGTGCTTGGAAATTTCTTCATTTTCTTAAATCTGTTTCCATTTTATCAAGTTCTTGAACACTTTGAGTACTTCCACTATATAGAAGTAGTACCTATTTACATACGAACGAAAAAGGGGACGATGAAATCGAGAGGCTACAACATGGAGAACATTTTCTACCCCTTAGTCGAAGGGGTCTACAAGCATGATTTAAAAATAAATGAGGGAATTATATTAATACGAATTTTAAAGCAATACAATATAGGAAGTCATACAAAACAGATGTACTACTATGATTCTGACTTTATATATAAGGCCATCATATATGAATCCGTTTTGTCTTCCTCAACAGAAGCCTCCTCTGGTCAATCTGGTGTCAAATTTGAAGCTCTGTACTCACAGAATATCGATATAGCAAAAGGGGTTTTGCCTCCTGATGAAGACATTACATTGAGTCTCATTCTGCTCGTCGATGCTGATACGTATGTGGAAGTTTTACTGGAACAAATCCACAATTTTGTTTTTCCAGAGGATATTTCTCTGGCCAATTTGGATTCCAACAAAGAGAGAATCAAAATAATGGGTTCTTGCATATACACCAAAGAATCGCAGCCCCCCATTTTTCAAGGCTTCTTTTCCAGGGGGCTTAGCACCTACATTTTATTCAAAATTTTAGACTTCTTAAAACCAAACAAGAAGCTCCTCTACTTGTCTATTGATAAGTCGCAGGATAACAAGAATCAAATATCTTCGGAGAAAATTGCTGAGCGCATTATGAACGTCACACAGCAGCTGTATGAGGTCGTCCTTCTCTTTGAGCGAGATGTAAGGGGGGAAAGTCTGTACTGGCAGAGAAGCAACACAATGGGAGGGGAAAATTTTATCCATCCCCGATGCCATTTCCTAATTGCGTCTTATCCCCAAGATTTCATAACAACTTGTACTGCGACCGGCCATAGCCTTACTACCCCCTGAATAAGTTCTTCAACATTGTTATATATATATATATATATATATATATATATTTTTTTTCCCCCAGGACATCATCAACTTTGACAAGTTGGAACACAGGGACGAATGCGATATGTGCCTTCTGGGTTATCGGGGGCTGTACACTCTATACATGTGTATTTTCATCCCCATTTTGGTAAGCATCCTTATTTGCTACTATATTTACAAAAAGAAAATAGGTCCCCAAGGAAGAACACCTGTGCGGAAAATTACGGTATTCCCCAACCAGGTGAAGTCAATTGAGCCAAACATACTTACGCTACAGTTATAGCTTTTTTTTAAGGATGGTCAAGACATGCGAAGTATGCAAGGTGTGTTCGAAGATGGTGACATTCTCCACGTTTCCCATGCATGCACAGAAAAATTTCACCCTCTGTTTCTACCTACGCTTAGGTAACAGGAATCGAGGTAACCCTACCCTTTCTGGTACTGTGCTGCTCGAGAACTTCATTTTTTCCATTTTTAATTTTACCGTTTTTCGCAAGTGGGGTGGCGTGAAGGGTGCATCCCCGCGCAAATGTGCGTAAGCGTCAAATGAACCAACAGCCAAATGTCCCAACCGATAAACCGGATTAACGCATCCAACCAACCAGCGGATGCGTAACTTACCGATAGTCGAAAAATGAATCGAGAAATAGAACGGAAGTGTCCTTCGCTTGCATACTTGGCTAGCTATATCAGAAGGATATTTAAAAAAATAATAATAATAATAAATAATAAAAAAGAATAATAAATAAAATAATCAAAATTATATCACAAACACAGGAACAACAACAACAACAAAAAAAGAAATTTTAAGAGAATAAGAAAAAAGGAAGAAAAAAGAAAAAAAAAAAAAGAGGAAAAAAAATATAAGAGCAAAAGTAAAGTTTTAGGATTCCGGGTTCAAAGTTTCCATGTGTCAAGGTGTAAGAACAGCAATATATGGCCTGGTATTCAGATGTTTTACGGGATGATTCTTTTTTTTTTTTCTTCCTCAAGAACAAATAAAAAGGAAAAAAAAAAAAAAGGACAAAAGAAAAAAAGGAGAAAAAATAAAAAATAATAAAAGAAGTTTAAAAAAAATTAAGAAATAACAGGAATATTCAAACTCCTTATTATGTCTGTTTATCACAAAAAAAAAAAAAAAGACAAAAAGGGTATGAAACCAATATTTCATTTTCCCTAAATATTTTACACTCCAAGCATATATATTTTTCCCTTATCACGACACTATATGTCAAAATATATATATGTGTGTGTGTCTGTTCTATATAATGAAATGATCTAAATATTACACATTATGAATGAAGGTTTTCATTCATTTCACACTTTTCAAAAAAACGTCTTAATTTTCACAGACTGAAATTTTTAATTTATATCTTTAATCTTGAACCCTAAACCCAGAACCCTAAACCCTAAATCCTAAACCCTGAACATTGAAACCTAAAATCTAAGCCCTATACATTAAACCCTAAACCCTGAACCCTAAACCTGAACCCTAAACCTGAACCCTAAATCCTGAACGCTGAACCCTAAACCCTATGAACCTTAAACCCTGAACCCTAAAACCTAAACCGTTAACCCTAAACCCTGAACCCTAAAACCTAAACCGTTAACCCTAAACCCTGAACCGTTAACGCTAAGACTTAAACCCTGAAACCATAAACCCTAAACCCTACAACATGAACACTCAACCCTAAACCATAAACCCGGAAGCTAAACTTGGAACACCTTCCATTGGAACATTTTCCATAGGAACATCTTCCATAAGAACTTCTTCCTTAGGAACCTGTTCTTCTTCCATAAATTCGGATCCCATGAACTCTTGAACCAAAAGTTCCAGAAAATCCTTCTGGTTCAATTGTGTGTCGCCTTTTTGACATTCATCCAACACTTCAAAATGAATTTCAATAATCGTGCGACGATTCACACCACCAGAACGTTTTGTTCTTGTTGGAGCAGAACGAGGTTTTCGTTCTTTCACTAATCGATATTCATGTGAACTATCTTGCTGCGCATGATCGAGGACTTGTTCCTGTACCGATGAACCAGGAATTTCAGGAGATCTTCTGAAACGTGGTCCTCCTTTACCAAGAGGACCAAAATACTACAAAAAAAAAAAAAAAAAAAAAAAAAAAAATGAGAGGATATTTTTGCTAAGAAGATTGTGAAATGTTCTTTTTACACATTTAATTTTATTTTTTTTAACCATTAAAAATTTTTTTTTTTCTTTTTAAGCATTAAAAAATTTTTTTTTTTTCCTTTTAACCATTAAAAAATTTTTTTTTTTCTTTTAACCATTAAGAATTTTTTTTTTTTTTAACAATTAATTTTGTCCATTAAAAAAAAAATTATTTTTTTTTATCTTACCTTCCAAAGGTAATAAGCCATAGCAGAAAGACCAATAGAGACAGGAGCCAAAGGAAGAAAAGGGGTAAGGAGATCCGTAAGAAGGATGGGACAGACTGTATTCTCTAATGTTTTTTCCATTAAGTCGCTCTTCTTTTTGAGCAGTGGTTCCACATTGTCCTTTACACTGTCAATGCCAATTTTGCAAGTTCCATAATCGTTGTTTTGTGTGCACACAAAACAAGAATTATTACCATTAGTATCTTTGCTGCATTGAGGTAATACACTCTTCATAATGTCTTTACTTTTACCAAAAGCGTGATCAATCCCCTCCTTTATGTCACATTTGGGATGTACCCAACTATGTCCTTGTTTTTTCTCATTTGCCATTTTTTGCAATTGTTTTGCATATTCTTTAAGAAATAAACAACCCATCGTTTGTCCAAACGATGGGCCGTTAACACGGCCGTTAGCACGGCCATTATCATGAGTATAAATGTGCTGCAATCCTGAAGCAAAAAGTAAACAAGCTGCTTTATTTGTTTTGCCTTGCTTATGGCCAATTGCATTCCATTCAGTGTCATTCTTGCAGTATTGTTCAACTTCTTTCTGTTTATCTGCCTGCAACATATGTCCTAGAAGTTTCTTTAATTCCTCATCAATTTCAGACTTCATTTCAACCTAAACATAGAACAAAAGAAGAAAACGAAAAAAATATATATATATACATATATATATATACATATACATATATACATATATACATATGCATATATACATATATATACATGCATACATATATACATATATAAATATATATATACGTATGTATGTATATATATATGTAGTTTTCCATCCTTACCCATGATGGTGTTCCAATTGGGCCATTTTTGCCATTTTTGGACGATTTCCATTTCTTTGCTGCGCATTGGAGTTGAGTACAGAAAGAAGAGGTCATTTCAGTGATAGTAGTTAAGGTGGAATTTATTTTGGATTTAATGGAGTTGGTGTTGGATTGGTCTTCGTTGTTGAGGAGTTCTTTCATTTGAGTTTGGACGTCCTTTTTGTCTTCGTTAAAAGAGCAACTTCCATTTGTTTCATCCACCAAAGTGGTGTCAACACTTAGTTTGCAACCATTAAAATTTGGTTGTCTTGTGCATTTAAAACAAACATTAGTACTACCACCTCCATTACATGGAGGCGAAGTCGAAGACAAAGAATTATGGTTCGCATTCCATTTAGTGAACATTTCATTTATTTTTTCCTCATCAATTGGACAAATATTCTCCGTTGCGTCCCTTATTTTAGTTGCGTAAAGATTAAGTGCTGCGCACATCATAGTTTGTTTAAAGAACTTATCATCAGCCTGAAAAGTTGAATTCGGGGTGCCGCCGTTGGCGCCACCTTGAACCTCAAAAATATGTTTTAGTCCCGCCGCGATATGATTACAAGCTTTTCTTTCAACACTATTTTCATTACCATCACCAAAATCTTTACATGCAAAATCCTTGTTGTTCTGTCCATTCTGTGCGATGTTGTCGAACATCGTCTTCAGTTCGTTTTTTACAGCCGTATCCCAAAAGTCACACTGTAAAAAAAAAAAAAAAAAGTTATATATATGTAGTTGGTAGGTTATGTAGTATCCGGTTACTGTGTAGTATCCGGTCACTGTCTGCGAGGAGTCTTTACTCTCCCCCCCTAAAGCAGCTAAAGCTGACCCCTGAAAGCTTATTCCTATACCCTAAAACCTTATTCTAATACCCCTAAAACCTCACTCTTATACCCTTAAACCTTATTCTAACACCCCTACAACATTATTCTATCACCCATACAACCTTTATTCCAACAACCCAACAACATCATTCCAACACCCCAACAACATCATTCCAACACCCCAACAACATCATTCCAACACCCCAACAACATCATTCCAACACCCCAACAACATCATTCCAACACCCCAACAACATCATTCCAACACCCCAACAACATCATTCCAACACCCCAACAACATCATTCCAACACCCCAACAACATCATTCCAACACCCCAACAACATCATTCCAACACCACAACAACATCATTCCAACACCACAACAACATCATTCCAACACCACAACAACATCATTCCAACACCACAACAACATCATTCCAACAACCCAAACAACATCATTTCAACACCACAACAACATCATTCCAACACCACAACAACATCATTCCAACACCCCAAACAACATCATTCCAACACCCCAAACAACATCATTCCAACACCCCAACAACATCATTCCAACACCCCAACAACATCATTCCAACACCCCAACAACATCATTCCAACACCCCAACAACATCATTCCAACACCCCAACAACATCATTCCAACACCACAACAACATCATTCCAACACCACAACAACATCATTCCAACAACCCAAACAACATCATTCCAACACCACAACAACATCATTCCAACACCCCAAACAACATCATTCCAACACCCCAAACAACATCATTCCAACACCACAACAACATCATTCCAACACCACAACAACATCATTCCAACACCCCAAACAACATCATTCCAACACCCCAAACAACATCATTCCAACACCCCAAACAACATCATTCCAACACCCCAACAACATCATTCCAACACCCCAAACAACATCATTCCAACACCACAACAACATCATTCCAATACCACAACAACATCATTCCAACACCACAACAACATCATTCCAACACCACAACAACATCATTCCAACACCACAGCAACATCATTCCAACACTCGGAATGTGAATTTCTTTTTTTTTTTCTCTACCCCATCAGTGTTGTGGTGGTTGTATTGGTTGTGGTAGTACTTACCCAAGTCTTGTTAGTAGGGGTACCACCACCATTTTTCTCTTGGTTGTTTTTGAACCATTTGGGTCCGGCGCATTGAAGTTGTTGACATAAGGACTCGGTTGTGTTTATGTCCTTCATGGTGGTAGTTAGAGTTGTGCCACCCTCCACCATGCCTTGAACTTTGGTTTTTGCAATCTCAGTTTTGTCATTTGTGGTAATTTGGCACTTGTCATATTCGTTATCATCCCATTCACATTCAATGCACGAACTACCGTTCGTGCAATTAACATTAGAAGTTGGATTCCATGAATCAAAAGCTTTCTTTAAACCGGAAGTGATAACACATTTGGATTGATTTTGCATTTTTTTTGCATATTCTTTAAGAAGGAAACAACCCACTGTTTGTCTTAACAGTGGGTTGGTAAGAATGGTGTAGCTACTGTCGTTGGAATGTGAACTCTGCTTGAGTTTGTTGAAACCTGCTGTAAGATATTGGCATGCCTTCTTCTCAGGTTCGGTGGCATCCCTAGTAACATTGATGCCATCTTCCATCGTCCCACATTCAGTTCCGCTCCCGTTTTTGCCTTCCTCTATTATTGCTTGTGACAATTCTTTCCATAAGTTGGCGACTTCGCCGCCATCCTCCTTCCAAAAGTTGTCCTGTATAAGGTGGTGGTGGTATAATATATATATATATATATATATATATATATATATACGTATACATACGTACATCTATACATGTGTATATATGTATATGTACATATATGCATGTTTGTCCTTCCTTGCGTACCTTACTAGCAGATAAGTTTACTCGAGATGCTAAACATTCGAGACGACTACAGAGGGGTACCCCGTTGGGTTGGTCTGTTTTAAGTACTTCCTTGAGGGTGGAATCGACGTTGGGCTTATTTGTCATACTGTTCAGCAAGTCATTCAATTTGTCCTTTACTTTGTCCTTTGAGCTACTGCCAATTGTGCACCCGTCAAGTTTGTCCTTATCGTCCTGGCCTATTTCGCAGACGATACATGGTTTATCATTCGTGCAATGGTCGTTTTTAATTTGGGATGCCGCTTTAAAAGCGGCGTCTATTCCCGGTTGTATGTCACAAATTTTGCTGTCTTCTTTCATTTTTTGTACGACGGCTTTTAACATTAAACAAGAAACTAATTGTTTAAACTCTTGATTATCGTAAGGGTTTTTATTTTCCTCAGGTTTCGTACCGCTCTCATTATATTCATGCTGAATTTTAGATATATGTTGCAGCCCCGCTGCAATGAGCTTGCAAGCAGTTTCATTAGCTTCTTTTGCAGCGCCGGCTTCCCAGCCGGCGGCAGTATGACCGCTGCAGTGATGGGCAACGGCGTTCTGATTAGTCTCCTCCTTCATGTATGTCAGCAGTGCTTTTAACTCCTTTTCAAAATCACTCCTCATGTCATCCTAAACATAAAACGAGATATATATATACATATACAAATACATATATATATGTATATATACACATAGACATATATACATATATACATACATAAGTACATACATATATACATATACATACATATATACATACATACATGTATATGTATACATATACATACGAATATAAATATATGTGTATGTATACATATGTACATAGTTGGTATTACTTACCCAGCTGGCTCCATCCCCCTGGTTCCTAATTTGTCCCCACTTCTTTCTTATACAATCTAGTTGATTACATAGTGTTTCCCCATTATTTGTACAAGGTTTACCTATAGAAATACAAAAAGGAAAAAAAAAATGAACAAATTGTTTTTGTTTGTTCTGTTTTGTTTTTATTTTTGTTTGTTTTGTCCGTTGTGGAAAGGTGACAGATGGATGGAAGTTGGATGAATTAGTTATTGTGGTGGTGGTATTAGAATTTTGTAGTGGTGTCTACTTACATATTTCCTTAAGAGCTACCTCCTTAATTTTCTTCATTTCTTCCTTAGCACCGTTCTTGAGCACGTCATCTACTTTGCCTTCTAACATCGTTACTTTCAATGTGCTGCTATTTTCTCTAATCTGGCAACTTCTATATTCGTTGAACCTCTCACACGTAAAACATTTATTAACATCATTGCAACCGCTACTTTTATTCTTAATTTCACCACTATTGTCAAAAGCCTTATTTATCCCTTCCAGTACACTCCTTTCCTCTTTACACGGAAGTTTTTCCTTCATTTCATCTGCAATGGCATTTAATAAAACACATTGCATCGTTCTTTTAAACGATGCATCAATGGGGTCACCGTTGCCCGTAGTTTCGTAGAGGTTCTTTAATCCTGCTGCTATAAGGAGGCAAGCATCCTTTCCAGTTTTATCGTCTAGACCGTTGCAGTATTGATCAAGGCTGTCATTCTTCCCTTTCAGCTTCTGAGAGAGTTCCTTTAATTCATTCTTTACACCGTCATCGCCTTCCCACACTTTCTTCTAAAATTGAAATAATATATATATATATATACATATACATACACATACACATACACATACACATAAGTACATCTATGTGTTTATATGCATACACATATGTACATATATCTATATATGTATGTATATGTATATATATATACATGTATGTGTATACATATGTATGTATGTGATCAACGGTTATGTCTTTACCCAGTCTTCATTTGTCAAGGATTTGTCCTTTTTTCCGTTTTTCTGTTTTAACCATCTTTCAGATATACATTGGAAGCGTTTGCATAGACTCTCTATTTTGTTTACTTCCGCTGCCATTGCCACTATTTTGCCGTCCTTCTCATGGACGATGTCCTTCAATTTGTTCTCAACCTTGTCACTGTGGCCAGTGGCGCCTGCGCCACTTGTGTTAATGGAGCAATTCTCATAGTCGGTCTCTTTCCAATGGCAAGGAACACAAGGTTCCTTGCCATTGCAATTACCATTAGAACTTACATTCCATGACTCAAATGCCTGTGTTATCCCTTTATCAATATTACAAATTGCCTTTTCTTTCATTATTTTTGCATAAGCGTGAAGTAAAAAACAACCCATCGTTTGTCTAAACGATGGGTTGTTCTTTAAGATGTTGTCGTCGACTGTCGTCGACGTCGCCGCCGCCGGCGCGGCGGCCGACGTCGCATCTTTGCTGTACAGCTTGCTTAAGCCGGCATGCAAATAATTGCACGCCGTCTTTTCAGAATGAGTTGCTTCTCTTTGACCACTAGTACCATTGATACCATTGGTATCTGGCACTTTAGCACATTCTCGGTTTTCCTTTTTGCCATCTGTTGTCATTGCTCCTGCTAATTCTTCCCATAATTTCTTCACATGCTCATTCCAGAATTTGTTCTGTATAAGGTGGCAGTGGTTTAATATATATATATATACATATATATACATATACATATATATACATACATATATATATGTATATACACACACATACGCATACGTATATATATGTAAGTGCATATATAAGTGTATATATGTATATACATGTATATATATGTAAGTGCATATGTATACATGTATATATGTAACTGCCATTCCTTACTACCCAAGCAGGTGGTGTGTGTGCCCACTTACCTGTCCACTCCCCTTGTTCTCATACCACTTCGATGCACATTGTATACGTTTGCATAAGGTATTTTCTTTATTGAAGTCAGCCAAGGTTTGTTGCATTTTCGTGCTCTTCGTTTGATCGTTCTTGAACCATTCATCCACTTTGGACTTCACTTTGTCAGTGGCATCTTTGCCAATGGGGCAACTGTCAAGTTGGTTATAGTCGTTTAGGTTGCAAACAATGCAGGACTTATTATTCCTACAATTAGTTGTTTTAATGGCGCTTGCAAACTCGAATGCCCTTTTTATACCGGGTTGTATGTCACAATACCCTTCTTGTTTTGCTCGTTCATTTAATTTTTCAGCATAAGCTCTTAACAAAAGACATTGTACAATTTGATCAGATAATTGGTGTTTGCCACCTGTGGTTGTGTATATATTTTCTAATTTAGCTGTAATGTGTTTGCATGCTTCTTTATTTGCACTATCTAAGTCTTTGTCCTTGTCGCATTTAGCACCTTGGGTGCCACCATTACTAGCAGTCCCCCGAGTAAAGAGATTGTCAAATTCATTCTTCACGCGTTTTCCCCACAATTCATCCTACATAGAAAAGGAAGGTAGACATATATAAATATATACATACATATATATATATATATACATATATATACATATATACATATATATATACATACATATATACATATACATATACATAAATCTATATGTATGTATATATGTACAGTCTTTCCCCCTCCTTACGCTGTTGTTGTTGCCGCCCTGGCCTTCATTCAATTCCCAGTGTTCTTTTGCACATTTTAGGCGCACGCAAAATTCCTTGCTGCTGTCTTTCATGCACTCCTGAGCTGTAAAATGGGATGGGGATGGGCGGAAATGAACAACATGTAGTGTGCTGTGTGTTGTATGTTGTATGTTGTATGTTGTATGTTGTATGTTGTATGTTGTATGTTGTATGTTGTATGTTGTATGTTGTATGTTGTATGTTGTATGTTGTGTGTATGTATGTTGTATGTTGTGTGTATGTATGTTGTATGTACTTATGTAGATTAAGTAAATGTATGTCATTCACAATCGATGAAAAATATTTTCCTTTCTTTTTTTTTTCTTTTTTCGTTTGGGATTGTTCTAAATTTGCGGTTTTATGTGCCATCCGGTCCCAACCATCCTATCCCCACCATCCGGTACCTACCATCCGGTTTCTACCATCCAGGTTCATACCATCCGGTTCATACCATCCGGTTCATACCATCCGGTTCATATCATCCGGTTCATACCATCCGGTTCATACCATCCGGTTCATACCATCCGGTTCACACTATCCGGTTCATACCATCCGGTTCATACCATCCGTTTCATACCATCCGGTTCATACCATCCATTTCCCACCATCCAGTTCATACCATCCAGGTTCATACCATCCAGGTTCATACCATCCAGGTTCATACCATCCAGGTTCATACCATCAGGTTAGTGTGTAGTATCCGGTTCATACCATCCGGTTCATATCATCGGCTTCATACCATCCAGTTCCTACCATCCAGTTCATACCATCCGGTTCCTACCATCCAGTTCATACCATCTGGTTTATACCATCCAGTTCCCACCATCTAGTTCCCACCATCTAGTTCCCACCATCTAGTTCCCACCATCTAGTTCCCACCATCGGGTACCTGCCATCCAGTTCCCACCATCCAGTTCCCACCATCCAGTTCCCACCATCCAGTTCCCACCATCCAGTTCCCACCGTCCGCTTAATACCATCCAGTTCCCACCATCCAGTCTCCACCATCTACTTACTGCCGTCCAGTTCATACCATCGGGATCATACCATCCGGTTCATACTAAACGGTTTATACCATCCAGTTAGTATGTAGTATCCGGTTTCTGTCTGCGAGGAGTTTTTCCTATCCCCCCCCTAAAGTAACTGAAGCTAACCCCGAAACCTTACTCCTGAACCCTGAAACCTCATTCCTATACCCTGAAACTTTACTCCTATACCCTGAAACGTTACTCCTATACCCTAAAACCTTATTCCTAAACCATGGAAAATTACTCCTAAACCCGGAACCCTACTCCTAAACCCGGAACCCTACTCCTAAACCCGGAACCCTACTCCTAAACCCGAAACCCTACTCCTAACCCGGAACCCTACTCCTAAACCCGGAACCCTACTCCTAAACCCGGAACCCTACTCCTAAACCCGGAACCCTACTCCTAAACCCGGAACCCTAAACGCTGAACCCGGAACCGTACTCCTAAACCCGGAACCCTACTCCTAAACCCGGAACCCTACACCCTAAACCCTGAACCCTAATCCTAAACCCGGAACCCTAATCCTAAACCCGGAACCCGTAGCCCGGAACCCGTAACCTTACTCCTAAACCCGGAACCTCACTCCTAAACCCGGAACCCTACTCTTAAATCCGGAACCCTACTCCTAAACCCTGGAACCTTATTCGTAAACCCGGAACCCTACTCCTAAACCCGGAACCCTACTCCTAAACCCCGAACCCTACTCTTAAACCCGGAACCCTACTTCTAAACCCGGAACCCTACTCCTAAACCCGGAACCCTACTTCTAAACCCGGAACCCTACTCCTAAACCCGGAACCCTACTCCTAAACCCGGAACCCTACTCCTAAACCCGGAACCCTACTCCAAAACCCGGAACCCTACTCTTAAAACTCCGAACCCTACTCCTAAACCAGGAACCCTACTCCTAAACCCGGAACCCTACTCCTAAACCCGGAACCCTACTCCTAAACCCGGAGCACTACTCCTAAACCCTGAACCCTAAATTCTAAACCCGG